>NW_026533223.1:255000-475000 GCF_028296485.1 Oppia nitens | reverse complement strand
ATAAAAATAATAAATAAATAATAATAATATTATTAATATACCTATAAATTAATTAAATATAATAAATCGTTTTTTTGTTGTTGAGAGTGATATCATTATATAGTTAGTACAATATATATATATATATATGTCATAAAAAACAAAACAATAATATAAATAAAAATATATAACAATAACTTAACCCCATACCCGAAAAAAGTTTTTCCATTGAATACTTGGTGTTGGAAACGCGGTGTCAACCTGTATGTTCAAATCTATGTGACTTTCGTCGGTTTCCATTATCCAATCGGCTTCTTCTTGATATATAATAATAATAATAATAATATATAATATTAGATAAAACATATATATAAATGTATGGATGGATAGATTAATAATGATATATAAACATACTATCATAGGCTATGTTATGTTATTATATTATCAATTGTGTATAATATTATAATATATCTATAAATTTATATTAATATAAGTGTACTTATACTGTATATAAATATCATATATATATATATAATAACACTAATATTGACCGTCAATTTATGGGATATTGTTGTAAAAATATTAATAGTTATATATATATATAGTTATTAGTAAACTTCGGGAAGCCGCATAGTATCAAATAAATACTTAAGAAAAAAATTGTTTTAGTCTTTCACTACTATTACTACTATTAACTAATATTTAGTTACTAATTATTTTACCGTTATTAAAGAAGGAGTGAATGAATGAGTGAGAGATACTATATATGGATAGATAGTACAGTAAAAAGTTATGAAATAATTAGAGAGAGAGAGAGAGAGAGAGAGAGAGATATAGTATTAGACTATGTATTGAAAAGGGATAATAATTAGACCATAATACCCCGTATTATCATTTGAGTGATGTTTATCTCTCCGACACATTAACGCAACACATGTAATGCCTTCAAAAAACAAGTGGATTAATATGGATGCGATGCTGATGTTGATGGCCATGTATTTCAAGTCATATTATTGATATAATAAAAAGGGAAAAACAAAAATGATAAATCGAAAAAATCATCATATCATTAAAAAACAAATATTGAAGGATGTATTTTTATACTATGAAAGGAATATATATACATATATATGATATATATATAGTATATTCATAGTACCAAAAAATATGCTAAATATTTGTTTTATATATATATATATATATATATATATATATATATATATTTTGTTAGTGTTATATTATATGAGTAGTAATTTTTCATACGTTTTATCAATTCTTTTATCCGTTTTGTTGGTTTGTTTTATGTTTTTCATTACTGATGATAACCATGTTAATACATATTATTAAAAAACCGCAAAAAAATTCTAATATATTGAAAGCCAACAAATCATGTGTTCCGACTAATATTAATCATCAGATAGAAAAATCCCATTTTTTTGAAAGTTTTAGTTTCGTTTTATTAATGTTTTAATTATTATAAATGTATTAATTAAATGTAAAAACAAACAAAACTAAACTAAAAATTAAATAAAATGATATATTTATATATATATTAAAATATTATATAATATTTAAATAAATTTTAATAAAAACATAGTTTTCCTTCTAATATATATATATATTTGTTGTTATTTTTTGAAGAGAGGGTTTTGTAATATAATAAATGATATGGGTTCAAACGATATTTTATTACACTACTTTCTTCGTATATACTCCGTATATATATTTATATAAATCCAGTATGATTGCATTGTTGAAGAAGACCTTTATAAATATATATATAAATTATAAAGAGATTACACGGGTTTTATAATATATTTATAAAGTAATATATATATATATATATATATATATAATATAAATATTAACTCATAGAAAGTCAATTTATTTTAATAAAATACATATTTTTTCTCTAAATATATATAATATATAAATAAATATAAAATATAAGAATATCTTTAAACAATTTTTCAACAAACCTTAAGGGCATAATCCAAGGGTATACAATATACGTATATTGATATATAAATAAATTTTTATATAATACCCTATAAAGTAAAATATGATAATATTTATAATAGTATAAACAATAATATAATATTATTATTGATAATAAATGCTTTATATATACTATATATATCTAATAAAGATTTAATGGTAAAAATCTTATTATTTCGTTGTTATTTTAAAATATATGTCATTTTATCATAATATGTTGTATATATATATATCATCATTGTATATCATAAATGATAAAAAATAATTGAATAATTATATCTATAATAATAATAATAATAATAATAACTTAAGTAATGTTGTTTATAATATACTAATATATATATCCTCCACCCTATTAGTAGTATAGTAGTAGTAGTAGTATTACGTGTAAAAATATAGTAGTGTTTATATATATACTCGTATATTATTGTTACTATTAGTTATGATTATCATATCTCATATGTCTTTACTCCTAATAAATGAAACGAAACAAAAAATAAGTTTATTTCCGTGTATATATCAAAAAAAGTCAAATATATATATGAAATATATACGGAAATTATTATATTATTATTATTAAGTAAAATATATAAATTAATATCGTATCATATAATAGACCAAAAATAAAATAATAAACATATAGGGAAATATTTATATAGAAATAAAATAAAATATATGAATTATATAATGAAAATAAAATTATTATTATATTTCAATAATATATATATATATATATTGTATATTAAATACCGGTCTGTTTTTTGGTCAACGATTCAAACAATATGTCGACGAATGTCGCGATTAACCGTAATAATGGCTACTACCGTTAAAGCCGCCGCCAATAATGCGGGTCATTGTATGTTTGATGTAGTCGGGACCCGGGGGCCGCCCCCCGACGATTTTGGACCGTACCACGTAACCGACACGGTTACCGGGGGCATTGACTACGATGGCACCGACGGGTCCCCGCCCGATAATTGGTTTTCCGGTTAAAAACCGATAAATAAAATCATGAAAACAAAAACATAAATAAATAAATTTATTATATATTAAATAACCATATATAAATCATTGTATAAGTTATATATAATAGTATATTATTATCATTTTATTGTTATGATAAGAGAGATGAAAAATATTATGTAATATTATGTAATAATTACTGTCTTCAAATCTTTGAGACAAATATATATTTATATAATAGCATATAATACAGTATTAAATACTATTAGTATTTAAGTTTAGTTTTATTTGTTGTTTAAGTTGTTTTGATGTTTATTATTATTATATACTTTTTATACGTTTGTATTATCAGTATTATTGATATTATTAAGTAATCCTAAAGTAAGTAAAGTGATAATAATGTAATGTAATATATATGCTAAATACATATCTAAATATATATTATTGGATATACCGTATATATAATATATTTATTATATATATTTAAAGGTTTGGTTTATATTAATTGCAAAAAATCACGTTTGATTATCGCCCTTATATTTATTTACATATATCCGTAATGATAAAATATATAAATGTTAATAATAATAGCAATAATAATAATGAATATATGTTTATATATATTTAATCATTTCGAAGTAAATGTCATTTAATAAAGTATCCATTAATATAAATATAATAAATACACCGTAAATCATAACTAACCCTTATATGTTAAGTAATTTTGTGTTATATGATATTACTATATATATATATATATACTGTAATATTATTGATATATATTATTAAATATTAGTGTATATATTAGAAAGTCCCAAACCGGGGGAAAATTACCGGGTAAATTATTTTATTACAAGGGTCGGGGGGTATTAAACTAAAAATTAATTATTATTTATTATTACAATTAACTGTATATACAAGTAGTATAATTATCATACATAAAATTGAGTGTCCGCGGTTTAAAATCACTTATATTTCCTCCCCATATTAATTAAAAATAAATTAAAAACAACTATATATTATATATCATATTAACTAATAGCCGTACTAATTTAATTATAACTACAGTACAACACTAATGGCATTCTCGTGAAAATATTTTGGCATATATTATATTATATTTAGTAGTATATTTCCCGTATAGAAATTATATAATAGTGTTGACTTAATTAAAAAATAATTCAACTGACATTCAACACAACAAAAAAATCCAAAATTGCATACAAAATTAAATATTATGCCAAATACTTACTATATTTTAGCTAAATACTGCATATATATTGAATATATATATACTCGAAAATAATATTTAATGCTATATTTATAAATAATATAAATATATAATATAAAAAGGTTTCTAAAAATTGTTAGTAATATATATATAAATCCCCGTAATCATTTATTATATAATTTAATGAAAAGCCAGACTAAATTTTGGTTTATAAATTAAACATTAAAATAATTTTCGATTATTATTATTAAAAATAATTTTATAAAATTTAAACATTTTATTTGTTAAAGATATGATATATTTTCCTTCTATTTCTTATTGGGGGTTAGACAATAATGTAGTTTATTATTATTATTATATATATATATATATATGAAACCCGTTATTCCGATATGATTATACGCTATTTATTTATTGTCTAAAAATATGATATAATTATTGATTTTTATAATATTATATTAATTATTATCGTTATTATAAATAGTATAATAAATAAACAACTATTTCATAAGAGAATTATTTATAATATATATATAATATTATTATATTTGTTGAAAGCTTAAATTTTTTATATATATTTATAGACCCGATAGAGAATTAATCAGATAAAAATAAAAAAAGTGATTTTTTATGTTTATTTCGTATTAATAAAAATATAACAACAAAAAAGTGTTAAAATCGGGAGATTTATATTAAATATATATATAAAAATAAACTTTATCTCTTATATTATATAACTTATAAATTATAATATAATAGTATAGATATACGGGTTACAGACACTGTATTATTATTTTTCAACTAAAATCTTATTAATATTAATATATAATATATTAAATTAAATATATTAAAGAAATATAGCAAATAAAGTGCAAGAGAAAAACAATATAACGATAAGGGTTATTATATATATATATATATATAATTATATTAGGGACATGAGACAGATCCGATAGATAGAGCCACAACAACATCAACACCGTCGGGGTCGGGTCCCCCGGGATATGGGGTTAAAAAAGAAATTGGGTGAGTGAGTATTACGAAAGATATATATATATATAGAAGAGAGAGAGAGAAAAAGAAAGAGAGAAATAAATAAACAAAAGTTTGCCGACAATAAAGTAGGTCTTTATATATTATATTAAATTTATATATAAATAATATCCTTAAAAATCGGTAAGACCATCTAAATTATTTGAATGAATCAACGAATCAATGGCTATATTACCAAGTTCTTCATATCTGTTTCTCTGCGTATTAATGAGTGTACGTTTGAATGAAGTGTTTGTCTGTGATTGTCGGGTAGTAAGTACTCCGTCTATATATAGATAGATAAATAAATGTCAAAAATAAGTTATAATAAAATAATGATATAACAAAAAATAGTAATTCCAGTTATTGACAACACATTAGATGATAAAGTGATAGAGTAAGAAAGAGAGAGAAAACTTAATAATAATAAAAGCATTTTCTTCTTCATCTTCATCACCAATGGATTTGATTAATGACACAAAATATCTATTTTTTTGTACGATTAATATATAATATATACAAAAATTGATTTTTTCCCATAAGGCTAATACCGTATTGTCCGCCAACCGGACACCGCAAATAAATGGTCTGATGGGCTACGAGTGTCATATTGGGTATAAGTCGGACATAGGGCGGGCCTATGACCCGAACCAGAGCACCATAATGGACACCCTGGCCCGGATGCGATCCACGGGCCGGGGTGTCGTTATGGTGCTCTGGTTCGGGTCATAGGCCCGCCCTATGTCGACTTATACCCAATATGACACTCGTAGCCCATCAGACCATTTATTTGCGGTGTCCGGTTGGCGGACAATACGATGATATCTTATGGGAAAAAAGTATGAATCAATTTTGTTGTATATATTATGTATTAATCGYRCAAAAAAAATAAATATTTGTGTCATTAATCAAATCCATTGGTGATGAAGATGAAGAAGAAAATGCTTTTTATTATTATTAAGTTTCTCTCTTTCTTTCTTACTTTCTTTCTATCACTTTATCATCTAATGTGTTGTCAATAACTGGAATTACTATTTTTTTTGTTATATCATTATTTTTATTATAACTTATTTTTTTGTTTATTTATTTATCTATCTATATATAGACGGAGTACTACTACCCGACAATCACAGACAAACACTTCATTCAAACGGTACACTCATTGTACGGGAGCTCTCCCGGGAAACAGATGCGGGGCGGTTGGTATAGCCATTGATTCATTGATTCATTCAAATAGTTTAGATGGTCTTACCATTTAAGGATATTATTTATATATAAATTTAATATAATATATATAAAGACCTACTATTGTCGGCAAACTTTTTTTGTTTATTTGTTTCTCTCTTTCTTTTTCTCTCTCTCTCTCTCTATATATATATATATCTTTCAATACTCACTCACAATGTCTTTGACTGTCTGTCTTGACGTTGCAGTTGTTGTGTTGATGTTGTTGTTGTCTATCTATCGGATCTGTCTCTTAGTCCCTAAACTCTCAGCTCTCTCTCTCTCTCTCTCTCTCTCTCTCTCTTTCTTTCTTTCTATCGTTATATTGTTTTTCTCTTACACTTTATTTGCTATATTTCTTTATATATTTAATTTAATATATTATATATATTGTATTAATAAGATTTTAGTTGAAAAAATAATAATACAGTGTCTGTATTACAGTATATCTACACTACTATTATATATAATTTATAAGTTATATAATATATATAAGTATAAAGAATAAGAGTTTATTTTTTATATATATATTTAGCAAATCTCCAAATCTCTTGATTTTAACACTTTTTTGTTGTTGTATTTTGTTGTCACAAATAAACATAAAAATCACTTTATTTTTGTGGTCTAATTCTCTATCGAGTCCTATAAATATATATAAAAAAAATTGTTAAGCTTTTCAACAAATATAATAATATTATATATATATTATAAATAATTCTCTTATGAAATGAATTGTTTATTTGTTATACTATTCACTACAACAACGACAACAATTGTACTGTAAATATAAAAAATCAATAATTATATCATATTTTTAGACAATAAATAAATAGCGTATAAATCATATCACGTAACGAGTTTCGTATATATATATATATATAATAATAATAATAAACTACATTATTGTCTAACAAATTATTATTATTAATAATTATTCTAAGAGAGAGAAAGAGAGAGAGAGATATATCATATCTTTAACAATAAAATGTTTTAGAATTTTATAAAATTATTTTTAATAATAATAATGTGTTGAAAATTATTTTAATGTTTGAATTTACTAAACAAAAAATTTAGTCACAACTTTTCATTAAATTATATAATAAATGATTACAGAATTTATATATATATTACTAACAATTTTTAGAAACACTTTATTATTAATTGAACTGTTTTTATATTTTATACTATATATTATATTATTACTAAATATAGCATTAAATATTATTTTCAGTATATATATATTCAATATATAATACTAGTATTTAGTCTAAAATATAGTAGAAATGTTTTGGCACTTAATGTTTAATTTTTGTATACAATTTTAGTTTTTTGTTGTGTTGAATGTCAGTTAATTATTTTTAATTAGTCCAACACTTATTATATAATTTCTATACGATATACTACTAAATACTATAATATAATATATGCCAAAAAATATTTTCTGAATGCCATTAGTGGTTGTACTGTAGTTATAGTAAATTAGTACAACTATTAGTTAATATGATATATAATATATAGTTGTTTTTAATTTATTTTTAGTGTATGAGTGAAATATAAGTGATTTTAAACCGCAAAATGCACTCAATTTTAATCGATAATTATATACTGTATATACAGTTAATTGTAATAATAATAATAATTAATTTTTAGTTTTAATAAACACAAGTTTTTGGCAAATTTACTACAAATTTTTCGCATGTTTTCTAATCATCACTTTATGTACACTAATAACATGTATATATCAATAATATTACAGTATATACTATATATATATAGTAATATCATATTATATAACACAAAATTACTTAACATATAAAAGTTAGTTATGATTTACAGTGTATTTATTATATTTATATTAATGGATACTTTTATTGATGACATTTACTTCAATGATTAAATATATATAAACATATATTCATTATTATTATTGCTATTATTATTAACATTTATATATTTTTATCATTACAGGTACTCATGTATGGCTAAATATAAGGGCGATGTATCCAAACGTGATTTTTTTGTAACAGTTAGAGGTATTTATAAACCAAACTAACAAATATATATAATATATATTTAGATATGTATTTAGCATATATTRCATTACATTACCATCACTTTACTTACTTAGGATTACTTAATAATATCAATAATACTGATAATACAAACGTATAAAAAGTATATAATAATAATAACATCAAAACAACTTAAACAACAAATAAAACTAAACTAAATACTAATAGTATTTAATACTGTATTATATGCTATTATATAAATATATATTTGTCTCAAAAGATTTGAAAGACAATTGAATATACAGTAGTATTACATAACATTACATAACATTTATTTTCCATCTCTCTTATCATAACAACAAAATGATAACAATATACTGTATATATAACTTATACAATGATTTATATATAAGTTGACACTAAATATATAATAAATTTATTTATTTATATGTTTTTGTTTTTCATGATTTTATTTATCGGTTTTAACCAGAAAAACCAATTATCGAGCCGTTTGTCGTGCCATCGCTGGTCAATACTGGCCAACGGCTGTCCATTACGTGTACAGTCATCAGAGGCGATCCGCCGCTGACCATCAAATGGCTATACAATGACCACATTATTGGCGGCGGTGGCGGCCATAACGGTGGTAGCCGTGAACAGTTGGCTACGGTTGCGGTAAAAGTCCATCACTTGACCGACTATTCGTCGACACTATTGTTTGAATCGTTGACCAAAAAACAGACCGGTATTTAATATACAATATATATATATATATATTATTGAAATATAATAATAATTTTATTTTCATTATAAATAATTCATATATTTTATTTTGTTTCTATCCATTTCCTATATGTTTATTATTTTATTTATTTTTTTGGTCTATTATATGATACGATATTATTTATATATTTTACTTAATAATAATAATATACTATATTTTTCCGTATATTTCATACATATATTTGACTTTTTTTTGATATATACACAGAAATAAACTTATTTTTGTTTTCGTTTCATTTATTAGAGTAAAAAAGACATATGAGATATGATATCATAACTAATAGTAACAATAATATACAGTATATATATAAACACTACTATATTTTTACACACATGAGATACTACTACTACTACTACTACTACTAATAGTAGTACTTATATTAGTATATTATAAACAACATTACTTAAGTTATTATTACATTATTATTATTATTATAGATATAATTATTCAATTATTTTTTATCATTTATGATATATACTGTGTGTGTATATATATATACAGCATATTATGATAAAACAAAACATATAACAAAATAACAACAAGAAATAATAAGATTTTTACCATTAAAATGCTATTAGATATATATAGTATATATAAAGCATTTATTATCAATAATAATATTATATTATTGTTTATACTATTATAAATGATATCATATTTTACTTATAAGTTATTATATAAAAATTTATTTGTATATCAATATACTGTATATTGTATATACACTTAGTTATGCCCTTAAGATTTTGTTGAAAAAAATTGTTTAAAGAATATTCTTTATATTTTATATTTATTTATATATTATATATATTTAGAGAAAAAATATGTATTTTGATTAAAATAAATTGACTTTCTATGAGTTGTATTTATATTATATATATATATATATATATATACTGTACTATAAATATATTATAAAACYCATGCAATCCTCTTATAATTTATATATATATTTATAAAGATCTTCTTCAACAATGCAATCATATTTATACTGAATTTATATATAAATATATACAGTATATACAAGTAGTGTAACAAAATATCATTTGAATTTTTATATCATTTGTTATATTACAAAACCCTCTCTTCAAAAAAAAATAACAACAAATATATATATATTAGAAGAAAACTATGTTTTTATTAAAATTTATTTAAATATTATATAATATTTTAAGAATATATATATAAATATATCATTTTAACAATTTTTTTAGTTTAGTTTTGTTTTGTTTTTACATTTGGTTAATACATTTATAAATAATTCAGAAAACATTAAACAAAACAAAACTAAACTTTCAAAAAAAATAAGAGATTTTTTTTCTATCTGATGATTAATATTAGTCAAACACATGATTTGTTGGTAATCTTTTCAATATATTAGAGATTTTTTTGCAGTTTTTTATGTATGTATTGTAATGATTGCATAGTTATCATCAGTAATGAAAAAAACATAAAACAAACCAACAAAACGGATAAAAAAATTGATAAAACATGAAAAAAATTACTACTCATATAATATAACACTAACCAAAATATATATATATATATATATATATATATATATAAAACAAATATTTAGCATATTTTTTGGTACTATGAATATACTATATATATATATATATATATATATATATAGTATATTCATAGTACCAAAAAATATGCTAAATATTTGTTTTTTAATGATATATTGATTTTTCATTGATTTATGTTTTTTGTTTTTGCTTTTATTATATGTATATGACTTGAAATACATGGCCATCAACATCAACATCACATCCATATTAATCCACTATTTTTTGTTTTGAAGGCAATTACACATGTGTTGCGATTAATGATGTCGGAGAAGATAAACACAGCACTCAAATGATAATACGGGGTAATTATGGTCTAATTATTATCCCTTTTTCAATACATAGTCTAATACTATATCTCTCTCTCTCTCTCTCTCTCTCTCTCTCTCTAATTATTTCACTTAACTTTTYACTATTACTATCTATCTATATATAGTATCTCTCACTCATTCATTCACTCACTCGCTAATAGACAACCAAAAAATAATTAGTAACTAAATATTAGTTAATAGTAGTAGTAATAGTAGTGAAAGACTAAAACAATTTTTTTTCTTAAAATTATTTATTTGATACTATAAATTGCAACTTCCTTTACAAGTTTACTAATAGCCTCTCTCTCTCTCTCTCTCTCTTTACAATATTTTTTACAACAATATCCCATAGAGTTTAATTGACAGTCAATGATGTTGTTATATATATATATATGATATTTATATACAGTATAAGTACACTACTATTAATATAAATTTATAGATATGTTGTATATGTTATACACAATTGATGTATAACAACATAACATAGCCTATGATATGTATGTTTATATATCATTAAYCAATCTATCCATCCATACATTTATATATATGTTTTTATCTAATATTATATATTATTATTATTATTATTATATGTATCAGAAAAGCCCCGTTGGATAATAGAGCCGACAGATCACATAGATTTAGTCGAAGGCACCGGTGTTTGGGTTGACTGTTCCGCCACTGGATTTCCAACACCAAGTGTTCAATGGAAAAGAGCTCAAAGTATGGGTTAAGTTATTGTTATATATTTTATTATATTATTGTTTTGTTTTTTATGACATATATATATATATATATTGTACTAACTATATAATGATATCACTCTCAACAACAAAAAAACGATTTATTATATTTAATTAATTTATAGATATATTAATAGTGTTATTATTTATTTATTTATTTATTTTATTGCATATTTTTTTAAGTATATAAATTTATATTGTATATATGTATAATTATATGTATAATTTAATTACAAATAATTTATTTTGTGTTAATGTCTTATAAAGTAATATAAAGTCTGTGACAGAAGGGTGCGAACTGGTTTTTGCTTAATATCTCTATAACTAATTGAGCTATATCAATAAAAATTTTATGAGAAACATGGAATCCTGGGACGTATTACTTAGTATATTTAGTTTTTATAGATTTAAGCTTATGTAGCTAAGCACCGGTAGGTGCCATATCTCTAAAACTATAATAAATATCTAAATTCTGATAATGTGAATTTAAACTAGGTGAAAATTCATTAGACACGTGTTTCAGTAATTTTTATAAAAATTAATAAATTTTAAACAAAAAGCAAAAAAATGTAAAATTTGTGATATTTTGATATTTTCTAGAAAAAAAGTGTCAAGGTATTTTGTTATGAAATTAATCTATTATTATTTGTTATTTTATTAGGAATAATTATTCTATTTACAATTTTTAATTATCATGCTTAGTTTTTGAGATATTAAAGATAAACATTTTTACCATTATATAATTTTTTCTTATAAAAATTTATTAATTATATTTGTTACTAAATTTATATAATGGTAAAAATGTTTATCTTTAATATCTCAAAAACTAAGCATGATAATTAAAAATTGTAAATAGAATAATTATTCCTAATAAAATAACAAATAATAATAGATTAATTTCATAACAAAATACCTTGACACTTTTTTTCTAGAAAATATCAAAATATCACAAATTTTACATTTTTTTGCTTTTTGTTTAAAATTTATTAATTTTTATAAAAATTACTGAAACACGTGTCTAATGAATTTTCACCTAGTTTAAATTCACATTATCAGAATTTAGATATTTATTATAGTTTTAGAGATATGGCACCTACCGGTGCTTAGCTACATAAGCTTAAATCTATAAAAACTAAATATACTAAGTAATACGTCCCAGGATTCCATGTTTCTCATAAAATTTTTATTGATCTAGCTCAATTAGTTATAGAGATATTAAGCAAAAACCAGTTCGCACCCTTCTGTCACAGACTTTATATATTGAGTTTTATTTTTTTTTAGATTTTTTCAAATATGCTTAATTAGGCAATTTGTTAGCATATTTGTTATCACGATTTTAATCAATTTTTATTTTAAATGTCATCAATTGTGTCAACAATTGCTATATACAGTACTGTTTAAAAAAACAGTATCTATTTTTTAAGGACTGTTATCTGATCCCAGGGATTGAATGAAAAATTTACGGTTTATGTCAAAAGAGGTTTAACCCTTAATAACTATATATACAGTATAAAACATATATATAAGACATATGATATATTCAAATTTATTTTTAAATTGATTTATATATACTGTATATAGGGTTTGAAATTTGAAAAATTATTATTWTACGGTAAAATAAACTATAATAATATAATATAATAATATCTAATTTTATATTAAATAAATAGATAGATATATATAATTTCTATACACAATATTATGTTATATTTATTTGATATATTGAATATATTATAATTGTATATACAATATATTATTTACCTATAATTGTGATAAAATATTATTATATATTACAACATAAAATTGTTTGAACCCTAACTATACTAATAATAATAGTCTGTATTTTATATTAATACTTGAAATAGTTTTATTARAGAGAGAGAGAGAGAGAGAGAGAGAAAAAAAACTTATTGACAATTATACCGGTATTTACATAACATCTCTCAATTCCGATCCAATGGATGATTACCTCCATCTCTCTCTCTCTCTCTCTCTCACACACTCTCTCTCTCTCTTTCTCTCTMTCTCTCTMTACTCTCTCTACTCTCTATACTCTTTGAACTATAAGTTATATAAATTGTAAATACAGAGCAAAAAATATTTTTAATTAGTTTTTCGACAAATTTTAGCCAACAATTAATCAAATGCTTAAAACTTTAACAAATCGTTATTTTGTTTTATATGTATAATAAAATCACTTATTTTTGCAAACGAGAAGCTTTTTGTTTTGTTTTTTATATACAGTATTTGTTTGTCAAATAAACGTAAAAAAAACAATTAATATAAATATACTTAAAATACCTTTTAAAGTAAGTTTTAAAACTTTTTTTTCTCTTTAAATTTGATGACAATTTTCAGGCATGAAATCCGATTACCGGCCGATTGTCAGCTCATTTCAGACACAGGTTCACGAAAACGGCACACTTTATATAGAAAGTGCCGACAAAAAGGATTCGGGTCTATACCTGTGCCACGTGTCCAACGGTATTGAACCGGATCTCAGCAAAATAATCCGTATCCAAGTCCACAGTTAGTATTGATTTATTTTTTTTAAAAAAACGATTTATTATTATACTATTAGTTTTTTTTATTTATTTCTATACAATCTATTATTACTTTAATAGACTTTAACTATCAGAATATTCTTGTATTGTTTTTAAGCATTATTTTTACTATTTTTTTAATTTGTTTTTCATATATTTAATCCAATAATTTTTTTTATAGTTGTTATATTTTATTTGTTTATTTGCTATAATATAATATAATTAGTTATTTAGCTATTTTACTAAATTACTACAGTATTGAATATATATTTAACTTTTATGTAATTAATTTTTTTAAACTTGACTAAACTTGTAATTGATCATGGTTAGTTTTGTTTAAAAGCATTGCATAGTAACTTAATTTTTTTAAAAATATCCCTGAACAATTACAAGTAGTCAAGTTAACTAATTTTTTAGTTATAATAATTTACCTAAAGTTTATTATTAATATATGATATATTGTGTATAATATTGATATGTATATCAATAGTAAATGTAATATAAAATATTTCAATATATATATATTATTGATAATACAGGTAATAATAATAATAATCTATAATCTATTGATAATCTTAATCTAACTGTTAAATAATATATATAATAATTTTTGTGTTATTTTGTTTTAATTTTTTTTTGTAACACAATATACTATTTTATAGTATATTACTAGACTTACTACATATTGTTGTATTGTTTTTTTAAAAGTATTATTTTTACTAATTTTTTGTTTGTTTATTTGTTATATTATAATATAATTTTATTAGTTAGTTAGCAAGCTATTTACTATAATAATATTATTAATAATTTACATTATATTTTATGCTAAATTTATTAATACTGATATTTTAATCTATGATAATATATTTATTAAATTTATTTTGTTTTTTAAAAAATATAGTTAACTTGACTAMTTGTAATTGTTCATGGTTAGTTTTGTTTAAAAGCATTGCATAGTAACTTAATTTTTAAAAAAAAAATATTATTAATCAGGTCAAGTTATAATAWWTTTTTGAAATATTTWAAAAAAGTATCCCTGAACAAWTACAAGTAGTCAAGTTAACTAATTTTTTTAGTTATAATAATTTACGTAAAGTTTATTTATATGATATATTGTGTGTATAAAGTTTTGATATGTATAGCAACGTGTAATAGTCAATGCATTATTATATAACATATATTATTGATAATACAGGTAATAAAAATAATAACCTATAATATAATCTTAATCTAAGTGTTAAATAATAGTATAATTATTTTTTGTGTTATTTGATTTGATTTGTTTTTACAGTCGCCGCCCGTTTTAAAGTGAAATTCAGAGCCGAAACGTTTGAACGAAATCAACGATCAGTACTTAATTGTGAGGCCACTGGTGAACGACCCATAATTGTCGAGTGGCTCCGGGATAGACAACCTATACGTCCTGAACATCATTCAAATAGGTATAACCATTATTATCAATATATATATATATATATATATATATATATATAAAATATATTACATATTGATTATTATATTATTATATGCTAATTAAGCATAATTATTAATGATTATAATATTTAATTATTTATAATATATGAATAAATTATTAGTATTTTATTTTTTACTTAATTAATTAATTAAAAATCTTATTTTTATTTTGTCTCTAAATATATTATATATAATATATAAAATTGTAATTTATTATTGTTAGCTGTCATTGTTGTTGCTATTGTTTTATAATAAAACAGTATTTTTTTATTTTTATTTTTTATTATATAATAAAATACAGATATGTTATCAAAGAGACGGTAATGAATGAGGGAATTACATCTGAGTTAATGATTGAATCAATTGATAGAAGCGATTCAGCTCTCTATCAGTGCATTACATCCAATGCTTACGGAAGAGATGAGACCAGTATTCAAGTTATAGTTCAAGGTATACATCGATCCGTTTGTTTGCGTGTGTGCGATGTGTTTTGTGTGTGTGTGCGATGTGTAGGTGTGTGTGTGTGTGTGTGTATGTATGTGTGTGTGTGTGTGTGTGTGTATGTGTGTGTCTATGTGTATGAGTGTGTCTGAATGTGTGTGTATGTGTGTGTGTATATATGTGTGTGTGTTATGTGTGTGTGTCTGAATGTGTATGTGTGTGTGTATGTGTGTATATATGTGTGTGTCTGAATGTGTGTGTGTGTTTGTGTGTCTGTATTGTGTATATATATATATATATATATATATATATATATATATATATATATATATATATATATATATATATATATATATATATATATGTGTTTTGTTGATAATGCCATTAATACTATTAAAATATATATAAATATAAAAAACAAATATAATATAACTATAAAACACACGAAACACACACACAGACACACAATGTGTTTTGCAAATAAATGGCAAACATAGTACTGTTTAATACTAGTACTGTATAATATAATATAATAATACAATAGTATCTTAGAAAATAAAATCTCAAAAGAGAAACACATGTTTATAATGTTTTTTAATGTTATTTTTTGTCATCTAATGACACCATCACCCACTCCTCCTACTCCTCCTCTCACAGAACCACCCGATACGCCACTAGATGTCAAAGTTGATGACATAAGCAGCCGATCGGCACGGGTGTCGTGGGCGCCGCCCTTTACGGGCAATTCAAGAATAACTAAATATCATATCTATCTGAATGAAAGTCCATTAAATGGACCGCCGATGTCGATGATGATGATGTCGTCCACACTTCCGTCACAAAAACGCAACATAACTATTCCCGGCACTGGTATGTACTGTACTTATCTCACTCTTGTATAAACAATGTTATGATTTGTGCATAAAAAACAAAAAAAAATGCTTAAATCAACACATTTTTTATATCTATTGTTATATTTTTGTTATATTTTTGTTATATATTTGTTATACATCATTACATTATTATTAGAATATAATTATTTATTTTTTTATTTCTAATCTAAATAATTATATCATTTATTTAAGTTTGTAATAGAAAAAACACTTTTGTATAATAATTTATTTTTTATAATATCCTCTATTTTGCATAATATAAATATATTTTATAAGATTATTATAAATTATATACTATATATGTGTTGATAATACACAATACAAACATATAATGTGATGATGATTATGCACTTACTATAGGATAAAAATATATTTATATAAAATGCAAATTATTTAATTAACATCAAAACAGGATTAAAAATAATTTAAATATATTTTATATATCAAATATTCTGATATATATATAGTATATACTATAAACTATAGTGATTTAGAGAAAAAATAGTGCCATTAATTGCTTATAATTATATAATTTATGTATATTAAGAGGAGTCAAATGCAATATTTTGATTGTATATTAATATTATACTGTATTATATAATATATTATATTATAACATATGATATAAATTACAATAAAAATTTTGTATTTGAGTACAACTGTGAGCACTTTGACAGTCTGTATATACTGTATGTATGTGTAGTGTTGCGTGAGTTTCACAGTTTATGCAGAATATTCTGTATATATATATAATCTTTGAATAGTCTTATTTGATATATATATATATATAACTTATATATATATATTGATCTCTTACAGTAAAATAAGTTTTAACATTCAATGAGTGAGTGCTTGTATTGCAAAATACAGTACAAAAGAGAGTGAAATATAGAGAGAGATGTGTTTATAGTATAGAATCTATATATATATACTGTATATATATATTATAATGGATTAACAAAACTAATTGCAAACACAATATATTTGTCACACAAATGAATAACATTTTTATGAACGCTATTTACTACTACTATATATATAGAGAGAGAGAGAATAAAATATATTCTCATATATATTATATTATTATTATTATTAGAGAGAGAGAGAGAGAAAGAGAGAGAGAGAGAGAGAGAGAGAGAGAGAGAGAGAGAGAGAGAGAGAGAGAGTATAAACTACACTATATATATATATATATAGTATATATAGTTAAGAGGCTTGTTATAGGAAAATGCTTTAGTAATGAACAAACAGATTTAATTCATTATATTATATATCATATATACTGTATATATATATATATATATACTGGTAGATAAAAATAACAGTATATTTATTTATATAGAGGTTATATAAGTATAGTACTGTATTTACTGTACAATAAATTTGGTATTTAATTTTATGGCAAAAATTTTTCAAATTAATTCAACTATTGTTTGTTGTTGTTTGCATTGCATATATGTGTTGTCGGATTTAATTTAACAGATTAGGGCAACAATTTTTAATCTTTATTGATTAGGTTTGTACTYAAATTCATTATTATTATTATTWTAGTATATAATTAGTTTTAAATACTTTTCACTTTATCTCTAAATTCTATGCGATTAAATAATTTTGTCTCTAAAAAAATTATTAGACATTAAAATCTGGTATAAATCATATAATTGTTATATTATATATACAACTTTATATATAATATAATATATAGTTAGATATTTATAAGTTATTTTTTTATTGGTGTTCATCATCAACATTATCATCATTATTATTATCACACATAACATTAATATACAGTATATACTRTAGTAGTAATCACACTATATTTTGTATGACACATAACATACTGTTAGACTTATATATCGATATATGATATTTTATTTCATATTCTCTCTCTCTCTCTCTCTTTCTTTCTTTCTTTTGTATCATTATATAAGTAACAAAATTTTTGTTGTCTATGTATTATATATATATAGAGATGGTATGGACTATATCTGACTTATCGCCCAATAATATGTATTCATTAAGCGTTTCGGCCGTCAATTCACTCGGAATGAGTCAGTCGTCGACTCCGGCAATCAATTTTCAGACCGACGAAGAAGGTATGTMACACTTTKGGTATATTATTTTGTATGTGAATGAGTGGGTGAGTTTGTATGTGAATGAGTGGGTGAGTGAGTGAGTGAGAGAGAGAGAGAGAGAGAGTGAGTGGGTGAGTGATTGAGCAAAATAAATATATGACTTTCATCTCTTGTTATTATAGCTTATGACTGAATATAAGGAGAAAGAGTGAGGAATAGGAGTTAGTGAGTGATTGGAGTTAAAGTCTCTGAATTGTTTAGATCTCTCTCTCTCTCTCTCTCTCTCTCTCTCTCTCTCTCTCTCTCTCTCTCTTTCTGTATGCGTGAGAGAGTGGGTGAGAGAGAGGACACATCAATAAGTTTTTCACATATAGTCTTATTTTTGGATTCAAACACAAGACTTGTACTGTAAGACACAGACATACATAACACACATAACAGTCCTCTCTATTGTAGTTAAAGTTAAAGTCGAGGAATCGATAATCGATTGGCGAAACACAACACAAAAAATCTATTTGAAAACAAAGTTTTTTTCTGACAGTATTTTGTTGAGGATTTTCTTGACTCTTATCTCAGATATATAKATATATATATATATATATTGATAACATGTATAACAGTTTCTTGTTGTCATTGATAGAGACTATAATCTGTTAGAGATTGATATAACAAAATATTTTTCAATTTTCTGTATTAATTTGTTAGATGGATATTATCATATATATATATATATATATATATATATATGGGATTTTATAGTACAGTACTTTTACTGTACTTATTATTATTTTTTTGTTGATGAATGTTATATTATATAACTTATATATAAATATATATAATATTACATTAAATTTTGATCGTTTTAGTTGTTAGCATAAATAGTTGTTAATATTTATTAATAAATAGTTTTGAAAACATAATGTATATAAAATATACACTTAATTTTATTAAAAAAAATATTTTCCCCCGAATTTCTAATGTGTAAATCAATTAAATAAATTATAATACATTACTTACATTACATTTTGTTGATGTTGTTGTATATCTAAAATTAATACTAAATATGTTATTTTATAACAAATATTTAAATTATATATAGAAAATATATTTTTTGAGTTTATATTATATATACAGTATTATATTGTATAATACAATTTAAGTGCTAATATTTGTTGATGAGTTAACTATATATACATACATATATAAAATACACTAAAAGTTTATAATAAAAAAACTTAATGAACACAATATACAAAAAAAACTATTTTTTATTTAGTAGTAATTTTTTATTCRTTGCTTTAGTTAAACAATAAAAATCGTTTTTTTGTAGACAAACCAAACACACAATATTTATTTTTAAATGACTTTCGGCTTAACAAAAAATATTGATCATTATATGTCTTAAAATACCATATATTTGTGTAACTATTATACACTCAGTTTTTATATTATTATTGGCGTTAAAAAACACTATAAAAATATATATATATATATATATATATAAAACTCCGGGAAAACAACTTCAGGGCTCATAAAACTTGAGTTCACTTTTTTTTCTCTCTCTCTCTCTTTAAAGACTTTCATAGATGTAAAAGATTGAAATAAATGATAACAATATATAAATTATATACAGTATATATATAGTATATTACGGTATATATATTATATACCATATGTGTGTGAGTAATACAGTATACTTGAAAAAATAATAGTTTGTCGTTGACTTTAAAAATTATAAATCAAAATTTTTTATTTTTATATTTTTTATTTTCTCTCTCTCTCTCTCTCTCTCTCTCTCTCTCTCTCTCTCTCAGTGTGTGTTTGTATATAAAACTAAATGAAAAATCTGTATTTTATTATCCAATATATTATATATCTATCATTATCTTATTGTTTTTATGTATGTATTGACCGCCAGTTCCCAGTGACCCACCGACACATATCAAGGCTCACTCTAATTCATCAAATACTATAAGAATCAGTTGGAAGGTATGTATRGATAGCTTAAGTGTATAGACCTTTAAATTTATTGACTTTAGGTTTTATTTTTGGACATAATATATATATATATATGTTTAATACTACAGTACACTAACTCTCCTCCTAGTAGTTGAAGTGTAAAAACTACATGTCTTGTCAAATRTAATAATAATAATAACCTCTAACTTCTCTCTCTCTCTCTTTCTGTTTGAATTGATTTATGTTAGGCACCGGACAATCAAATAAATTTTGGTTCAATAAAAGGGTATTATATTGGATATAAAGTATTATCGGATATAACTTCAGATGTTTATATYTATAAAACTATTGATAATAATAATAATAATAATAATAAAAATAATAATAATAAAAATAATAATGAGAAAATAATTAGCGGTAGTCATAGTCATACTACTAATACTAAATGTGAGACAATATTAAAAAATTTAAACAAATCGACTAAATATAAGATCGTTGTCCAGGCGTTCAACTCGAAAGGTTTGACAACTATTTTATAAAAAAAATCAAATTAATTATCTAATAATTGTATTGTTTTTATATTCACTTTGTTTGAACCATACCTACCTAAAGGTGCCGGTCCACCATCCGAGCCAATTACAGGTAATATATATATATATATATATATATATATAAAAAACAATTAGATTTTTAAAATTTATTTATTGTGTGACTGTTTTATTAAAAAACAATTATTTATTTATTTTAAACACGCTTTCCATACACACACTAACCAACACAACAACAGTGGAAACATTAACTGAAGGTATGGTTTAATTTGATATATATTTATCATATTTTTTTGTGTCTATATATGGGTRAAATGGTTGTTAAAATTAGATAATTATTGTTATTATTTTTTTGAAAATTTTTGTTAAGTTATTATTTAGTTGGTTTTAAAAAATATTTTATTTGTTGGTTTTCTGCTACACATTATTTAATTAACTTCAACTAACAAATAAAATAAAATTTTTGAAAAAAACTTAGCTTTTATTAAATAAATTTTTTTTGCGAAATAAAAAACTTTTAGTATTAGTAGTACTTTAAAGCAATTTATTGATTATTATTGATTATTTAATAATATACTGTAATAACATTAATAAAATACATTATATATTATTATTTTAATATATAATATATTATATATTATCAAATCAACTATTTTATACAACATGTATATAATTTTGTGTTTGTGTTATTGTGTTAATTATAATATTAACTTTAGAGATATAGTAATATAATAAATTATTTTTGTAGATAAACATGAACTACAATATATAGTTTATTCTGTATAGTAATTAAATGATATTTTTAATATTTATTATCAAATTTATTATCAAATTTATTATTATTGAAAAAATAATTTACAATAGTTATTAAACAGTAACAAAAAATTTAGTGTTTAATATCAGATATATTTTTAATATACAGTACTTTATATAAGACATATTAAACACACAATTATTATTATTATAAATGCCTTGAAGTTACCCAAAAACTTATATAAATAATAATAATAATAATATTGTAAATACTGTTACACTAGTGTGTAGTATACAGTAGTATCGGAATATTGATTATTGTCATATAAAGTGTCACTAAACTATTATATTATGTATTATACATTATATATATATATATATATATAACTATTGATATTTCATTTCATAGCAGTAGTCACTGTGCATATAATATTTGTCAGTTTAGTTTCAGTACAGTTTAAGCTTTCAATATATAGAGCTTTCATTATACATACATTTTATAACTGAATAAACTTTTATTTGAGTATTTTTTAAGGCATAAAATTGAATTTACAGAATATTCTGTACGTACAGTATATACATAGATATAATGTTAGATATACTGTACATACAGTATATCTTATTGCTTATGCTTTTCAATAGTGGGTTTAGTCGACCTCAAAGTCGCATTCAATTCATGCATTCAAAATAGATATTAAACATTTAGTTTTTTATTTTATTTTATATATGATTTTATACAATATATGTATATATTTTATACATAAATACCCGATAAAATAGTGAATATAATTTTTTCAATAATATTTAACACAATAAACCCACTATTGATCTTAATGTAAGATTTTATTTTTAAAWTTTTTATTGATATTAWTTTTTTAYAAATAAATTTATTGATATTATATATTATTGATTCATTGAAATAGATTGTCCAATGAGTCTATCATTGAATCCCTTAAGTGTCAGCACTTCTAGTATTGATGTCGAATGGATTCGACCACCAAATGATGATAATTCAGTTTCTGGTAATTAAACTAAAAAATAATTGATAAAAAAAATATGAAAAACCACTTTATATTAATTTATATATTAAATCTATGTATTAAATACAACAAAATTTTATATATAATATTATCTTTCTCTCAGAAAATTAGTTATTGATTTATATATATACACATTGTATTGCATACATAGTGTATAAAATTATTTTAGTAGAGATAAAGGCTATTATTGTTATAATTTGTATAATTTATAGTATAATATAATATAATAGAAAATTACAATAATTATCATTTATATATTTTTACTGTTATGACTTTTATTATTATTTTGATGATTAGTGTTAGCGTAGTATATATAAAAATTTTATACTAAAAATATAATCGTAATAATAATAATATATTTTTATCTAACTCTAGAATACATAATCGACTGTAAAAATAGTATCAATTATCAAAAACAATTGAAACTATCGAGTAATACAACAAACTATTTGTTTGATAACTTACAATGCGGTACATTATATGAACTATCGGTAATGGCCTGCAATCGGATCGGTTGTAGTCCACGGCATCAGATATCAGTGAAAACAGTGGGTAATAGTCCACTGGCACCGGACAAGGAGTCACTACTGTCCGCAATAAACTCCACTTWCGTAACAATCAATTTGTTTGCATTCAACGATAACGGTTGTCCACTACAGCACTTCCAGCTCAAGTACCGACAGCGACAACAACCCCAGTGGACACAGTATCCACAGTTTATACATTCAACCCAACGATCCGTACTAATTGATGGATTACAGCCCTATCAGTGGTATTACATACAGATTACAGCCTATTCACAGGCCGGCAGCTCACAGGCCGAGTACAGCTTCTTGACACTAATGCAACCAAACTGTAAGTACTTATACTATATTTGTCTTTATATATATAATGTCTATCCCTTTCCCCTTCCCCTCTATATGTCTCAATCATCCATTACTTTTGAATGTATAGTATTTTGTTGTTGTTTTTGGTTATATTCAATGTAATAGTAGTAGTATTCAGAAATCATTTGCTGTTATTTGCTATTACTGGTTAGTACCAGTTGTTTGTATATATATATATAGCCATCCATCGGGAGTGAATGACTACTTTCCCCTACCATTCCCTCTCATATACTTTTATTTTTAGTATAGAAACCATTACTCTACCCTTTCCTAACTATCTAATGCACTGCCAATACCAGTACAAACAGCCCCACCATTGATTTAACCCCCTTTAACTACATTACCAATGATTGGCACACATTTTGAAACTATTTGAATATACATACAGAATATTTATACAGAATATAGATTTATTTTATATAAGTTATAATCAAAATATTAGACATGCATTCACTTCACGATTCTGTATCTTATAATAATATTATATATATATATATATATATATTTGGTATATATTTTTGACTATTTTTTCCTACACTTCCTCAACACCAACAACAAAAAAATCCATCAATTTTCTAAACAATTTATTATTATTTTTTATCATTATAATTATTTTAGATCAAATTTAATTTATCATATACTGTGTATTACACATGTGTGCATATTATATATACAGTATATATAAAATATTCAAACATTTTTTTTAATTTGGTTTTTAAGCTAACACTGTATAAGTCAATTGCAAGCGATATACTCAATCTTAATAAATTTAAGTCTAATTAATAGTTTTAGTAGTATTTTACTGTATTTTTAGGTTGAATCAATTATTTATGTTATATATGTTTTATATATGTTTTTTCTCTCAATATAAATAAAATATTTAATTTATAACTATTAGATTATATATATATATAAAGTGAGCGATTGATATAATTATTTATCCATTCATTCATGTATTTATTTATTATGGATTATAATATGATTATATATATATATAGTATTAATGTATGAAATGAACAATTGATTTTAATATTGAAAATAATATTTAGGAGTAAATTTCAAAAATATAATATTATAAATAAAATATTTCAGTTTTAATCAAATATTTTTTAAAATAAAAATAGTATTAATAATTAATTGATAACAACTTGTCATATATGATATTGTATATTATAATTTATGTTATAATTATTATTTTATTTTTTGCTAATATTATTATTATTATTATTAATATTATTTATTATTTAACTTATAAAATATTTTTTTAACAAACTATACTTGTTAAAATTATCACATTATAATTATATTTTTATAACAATAATAAACAAAAGTAATTTAGTTATACATTAAAATTCCTAAAATAATATTATTTAATATTATAATGTTAAATTAAAATATTTTTATTAATATTAGACCATTAAGATTAAGATAATATAAAATTTCGTTAAAGATCATTAAAAAAATAATAATGTAGTAATAATTAAAATTAGTATTAATATTAGTAAAAAATATATTATCAATAAAAAAATTAGTTGTGAAATATTTTATAATTATTTAATAATTAGTTTCAATATATTTTTTAGATTCTAAAAGATTTTAAAATCATTTAATCATTAATAATAATAAGAAAATTTAAAATATTTTAGTTTATTAGATTAAAAAATTTAAATCAATAAATTGATATGAATTACTAATGTTTGGTTTATTTAGAAAGATATTAATTTTAAAGTAATTATAGTTTTTAAAATATATATTTCAATTTAAATTATATAAATTATAAAAATTATATATTATTTTACATATTATTTATTTAATCATAATATCTAAGTATTAGTTAAAGATTATTAGTATACTGTACTATAATTTGATATTATAATAATATTGTAATAGTAGTTATTCATTATAATCTCCTATAACTAATATTATTTAATATTTTAATATTAAATCTAAAAAATATTTTTATTAATTATATATTTATTAAACTTAATAGTCATTATTTAACAATTCTAATAATATTAAAATACTATAGATATATTAATCTATTAACAAGTACAATTATTGAAAACATTACAGTTTCGAAAAATATTAAACCTTTAAAATATATAATTGAAATTTATTTGTTCATAAATAGCATATAATTTTTGTTTGTTTGATATTATTATAGTTTACTATAATTTTCAATTAATACAGTATTATATATAATGGAGTAGTTTTATGGATTAAAATTAGTCTAAATTATACAATATATATATATATACCGTATTTAAGACATTATCTAAACACTTAATACATATAATTGTTTTTTAAACACTATATATAGGGTTAAGTTTTAACAAACTTTTATTATACATTACATTATTTATAGAAGCACTCAATTGAATTGAGTTTTTCATATATTATGCAAAAAAAAGTAATTTTTAATTAAACACAATTTTATGGTAAAATATATTATCATATTTTTTCATTTATTTATTTTTTTATAAAATTATGTCATTAATTAATATTTCAAATAATTGTTAACGACTTGTCATATAATTTGATAATAATATTATTATAATATTATTTTATTTTTGTTGTTTGTATGTATTTTAATTGTTTTATTTTTGTTGTTGTTGCTAATATATTAAAATTTCCAAAAAATAGTTTATTTTTTAGAAATTTAATGCATTAATAATTATAATAATAATAATTTTTATAAAATGTGATATTTAAAATAATTACTAATTATTACTATTTTTATAACAATATAATAAACTATAGTAATATAGATTAGCAAAACAAAATTATTAATAAAATTTTTTATTTATTGTAATAGTTATTTGCTTTTAGACATAAAAGTTAGATAATGTTAATTTAGTTACAAAAAATATACAATAATAATATTATTATTATTTTAAAAACATACAATTAGTAAATTGTTACCAAAATTACTAAAATAATTATAATATTTAAATTTAAAAAGCTATCCATGTCTTTATGATAATATAATTTTAGTTTGCTATTAATTTTAAATAATTAACAAATAGATTTTTTTTTAAATTACAGTTTTTAAAAAATTAATCAATTTTTTATTTATAAATATATATATAAAATAAAATAATATTAATAATTATAAAAAGGTATTAACTTATTATTTAAAATTTTTAATACAAATAATAATAATACAGTAATAATTTATAAAGTATATATTTTTTGTTGTTGTTGTTAATTATTTAAATTATTAAATCGATAATCATAAATTAATTAAGTGATAAGCATATTATATATTATTTTAATTAAAAAATATTAAAATTTTTATTACTATAAATATTTTTAAAAAATTAAAATACTAAATAGTATAATATCCAATAATTTGTATTTCTATTAATAACATAGTAATATAATATAGTTAAACAATTAACAAGTACAATTATTTATAAAGTTACAGTTTGGAAATTTTTTTATCAATTTAATATTTTAAAAATGTACATGCATATTTTAGATTATTAATAAACTATATTTATGCAATTATAAGATTTTTTTTAGTAATTAGCAAGTAGATTTATTTTTAAAAAATTTATAGTTATTAATAAAAATATTATATTATTTATATTATTATACATTTTACTTATTTGTTCTAATAAACCAATTAATTTTTATTATAAATAAAAAAATATATATTATAATAATTAAATAATGAAATACTGAGCCACTATCTAATATTAATTAAGTACTATACTATCTATTAAACGATTAACCAAGTACATTTATTGAGAAAATTACTAATAAATATACAAAATATTTTTTTAGTTATATTAATTTTTAAAAATATTTAATTTAAAAAATCTTAAAACAATAAATAAAGTATAATAAATAACATATAAAATATTAGCAAGTAGATTTATTTAAAAATGTATAATTTCTACAGTATTTAAATATAAATAAAATGTTTTAGTTTATAAGTATTAAATTATATAATATATACTGTATATTAAGTGAGCGATTAATATAATTATTTAAGCATTTATTTATTATCGATTTAATACTAATTATAATAAATCAAATATTTTCTAATTAAACATAATTTTTTAATGTTAATCAATATTTCAAAAATAGAAAATTATTATTATTATTTTTGATATTAATTATAAAATAATCAATAATATATAAACAACTTGTCATATATATATATAAATGATAAAACTAAATATTTTTATTATAATTTATTATATGTTTTGTATTTTTTTCATAATTTAGTAAATATTTTTATTATTAAATTTTTTGATAAAAAATTTTCTAAATGTTTCTAATGTATAAACAATAATAATAGTGATATTATTTTTACAAACTGTAATTTTTTAAAAATATTACTATTATTATCATGTTTTATAACAATAATAAATTAAAGTAATATAGTATAAAGTAACTATAAATATCATAATGTAATATTTTTATATTCAATCAAAAATATTTTTATTAATCTTAATAGACATTTAAGTTAAAATAATAAAAAATTTACAATTTGCAAATATATTATCAATATTATTATAAATAATTTATAATTATTTTCTATAGTAATATTTAACTATTGATATTTATAAAATTTTTATTTAAAAATATAAAATTTAAAACTCTCAAATTTTTGTATTCTATTAATAATTTAAAAGTAGTTAGCAAGGTATAAATATTTAAAAAGTTACAGTTTTATTTATTATAGTCATATATTATTATTATTAGAATATTTTAATTATTTTTACCCAATTATGAGCGCGAAAACATAATATATATTTCTAAAATCACATTTAATTTTAATAATAATTTGAATTTTAGCTAATAAAACAATATTATAATAATAAATAAATAATGTTAATAAATGTCAGTGTAAGGTAACAGTCAAATTTAATTAGTGTAATATATTATATTCATCAACTAACATGTACAATTATTGAAAAATTACAGTTTGCAAAAATATTATTACTTTTTATATAACTTCTTATAATTTATTTTATATTACTACTTAATTTAATATTAACTATATAATTTTTCTATTCTAATAATTTAAAAGTAGTTAGCAAGTACATATATTTAAAAAGTTACAGTTTTATTTATTATAGTCATGTATATTATTATTAGAAATTTTTAATTAATTAATTAATTTTTATATTAACCAATTATGGACTCAAAAAATATAATATAAATTATTACATTATAAAACTATACTAGAAAATTGTGTTTACATAATATATAGTAATAAATATATAGAAATAATTTTTGATATTATTATTATTATACTGTTATTTATTTATTAATATATTAGCATTAGAAATTTTTAATTAATTATTTAAATTTAATTATTATTACCCAATTATGAGCGCAAAAAAATAATATATATTTTTCTAAAATAACATTTAATTTTAATAATAATTTGAATTCAAAGTTTAGCTAATAAAACAATACAATATAATAAATAATTATAAATATATGTCAGTATGTGTTGAGAGTCAAATTTTATTAGTGTAATATAGTATGTTAATCAATTAACATGTACAATTATTGAAAAATTACAGTTTGCAAATAATTTTATTACTTTTAAATATAACTATACTATAAAAATTATGTTTAATTAAGTAGTAAATAAATATAGAAATAATTTTTTTATATTATTATTATTATACTGTTATTCAGGTATTTGAATATATTGTATATGTAATAGTAGTTAATATGGATTAAAAATTTTTAATTATAAATTATTCAACAAAAAAAATATGTAAATCTTATATTTTAAGATATTTATAAACACTTTATATATATATATTATACTTAAAACAATTGCCTGTATATTAAGTGTTTATAAATATCTTAAAATATAAGGTTTATATATTTTTTTGAATAATTTATAATTAAAATTTTAAATCCATATTAATATACAGTATAAACCTTATATTTTAAGATATTTATAAACACTTAATATACATGTAATTGTTTTAAGTATAGTATATATATATATATTAGGGTTTTTATAAAAAAAAACATTTTATTATATATACAAACACTTACTTATAGTAAGTAAAAGCAATTTTTCTTATATTATGCACAAAAAATAAGTAAATTTTATTTATTAATTAATTTTCTAATTAATGTTTTTAAAGTGTCTGTAAAAAATACAACAATTAATTAGCAAGTAGATTTATATAAAAAAATTATAGTTAAAAAATATTATATTATTAATATTATTATATATTATGCTTATTTGTTTTAATAAACCAATTAAAATAATTTTTAAAAGATTATAAAATTATTATGTTTTTTGTCGATCAATTAAATCACTTAATTTTTATTATAAATAAAAATATTATATAATGTATATAAATAATGTAAACCATACCAATACTCGTATCTAATATTAATTAAGTACTATACTATCTATTAAACAATTAACCAAGTACATTTATTGAAAAAATACAGTTTGTAGATATAGTTTTCAATATAATTTTGAATAGTAATTATTAAATTACTAATAAATTTACAAATATTTTTGGTATAGATTATTAATATTATTATTATACTATATTTATACTAAATATTTTTTTTAATTATATTAATTTTTAAAAATATTTAATTTAAAAAAAAATTATAAAACAATAATTAAAGTTAATTAATATATCAGTAATTACTCTCATATTTTCTATTAACAGATATATTTTAAAGATATTAGCAAGTAGATTTATTAAAAACTTACAGTTTTTATAATGTACAATTTCTACACTACTTAAATATAAATAAAATATTCAATTTATAACTATTAAATATTATATAATATATACTGTATATAAATTGAGCGATTAATATAATTATTTAAGCATTTATTTATTTATTATCGATTTAATATTAATTATAATAAATCAAATATTTTCAAATTAAACATAAATTTTTTTATGTCAGTGTTAATCAATATTTCAAAAATAGAAAAATATTATTATTATTTTTTGATATAATTTATATGTAATCAATTGATAACAACTTGTCATATATATATAATGATAAAACTAAATATTTTTTCATAATTTAGTAAACATTTTTATTATTAAAATTTTTGATAAAAATATACTAAATGTTTCTAATGTATAAATAATACTAATAATAATAATATTATTATTATTTTTACAAACTGTAATTGTTAAAAAAAATTAACATTATCATGTTTTATAACAATAATAAAATAAAGTAAAATAGTATAAAGTCACATTTGAATATAATAATGTAATATTTTTATATTAAATCAAAAAATATTTTAATTAATCTTAATAGATATTTAAGGTTAAAATAATATAAATTTAGTTTATTATTATTATAAAATTTTATAATTTTCAATAATATTATCAATACTATTATAAAAAAAATTATTATTATTTTCTATAGTAATATTTATCTATTGATATTTATAAAATTTTTTATTAAAAAAATACAAAATTTAAAACTTTCAAAATTTAAAGTAGTTAGCAAGGTATAAATATTTAAAAAGTTACAGTTTTATTTATTATAGTCCTATATTATTATTATTATTAGAAATTTTAATTATTATTATTACCTAATTATTGTAATTATGTATATATATATATTCAAAATAAAAAAAATCACATTTAATTTTAATAATAATTTGAATTTAAGTTTAGCTAATAAAACAATAAATCTATAATAAATAAATATATGTAAGTCAAATTTTATTAGTGTAATATAGTATCTTAAACAATTAACAAGTACAATTATTTAAAAATTACAGTTTGCAAAAATATTATTACTAAAATATTATGTTTAATTAAGTAGTAATAAATATATAAATAATTTTTGATATTATTATTACTATTATTATTATTATTATTATTATTATATATTAATTTATTATATTACTACTTAATAAAATATTAACTATTTATATAATTTTTCAATTCTAATTTAAAAGTAGTTAGCAAGGTATAAATATATTGAAAATGTTACAGTTTTATTTATTATAGTCATATATAATATTATTAGAAATTTTAATTAATTAATTATTATTATTACCCAATTATTAGCTCAAAAACATAATTTATATTTATATTATCTCAAAATAAGTCATATTTAATTTTAATAATAATTTGAATTTAAGTTTAGCAAATAAAACAAAAAATATATTATATATATATATATATATATAATATTATTATAATAAATAATGTAAATATATGCCAATGTGAGTTGTCAGTCAAAATTTATTAGTGTAATATAGTATCTTAACCAATTAACAAGTACAATTATTGAAAAATTACAGTTTGCAAAAATATTATTACTAAAATATTATGTTTAATTAAGTAGTAAATAAATATAGAAATAATATTTTGATAATATTATTATTATACTGTTATTAAGCTATTTGAATATAATGTATATGTAATAGTAGTTAATATGGATTAAAATTTTAATTATAAATTATTCAAAAAAAATTGTAAATCTTATATTTTAAGATATTTATAAACACTTAATATACATGTAATTGTTTTAAGCACTATATATACGGTTAGTATAACAAACATTTTATTATACATTACACTTACTTAGCTAATAAAACTATATATAAATATTATAATAATAAATAATGTAAATATATTTTTCAGTGCTATTGTCAATCAAATTTTATTAGTGTAATATAGTATGTTAATCAATTAACATGTACAATTATTGAAAAATTAGTTTGCAAAAATTTTATTACTTTTTAAATATAACTATACTATAAAATTATGTTTAATTAAGTAGTAATAAATATAGAAATAATTTTTGATATTATTATTACTATTATTATTATAATATATTAATTTATTATATTACTACTTAATATAATATTAACTATTTATATAATTTTTCTATTCAATTTAAAAGTAGTTAGCAAGTACATATATTTAAAAGTTACAGTTTTATTTATTATAGTCATATATAATATTATTAGAAATTTTAATTAATTAATTAATTTTTATTATTAGCCAATTATTAGCGCAAAAACATAATATGTATATATAATAAATAATGTAAATAAATGTCAATGTCCGGTGTCAGTCAAATTTAATTAGTGTAATATATTATATTAATGAATTAACATGTACAATTATTGAAAAATTACAGTTTGCAAAAAAATTTATTACTTTAATATAACTATACTAGAAAATTGTGTTTAATTAAGTATTATAGTAATAATTTATTACTAATAAAAATAGAAATAATTTTTGATATTATTATTATACTGTTATTTAACTATTAATATATTAGTATTAGAAATTTTAATTAATTATTTAATTTTAATTATTATTACACAATTATAAGCTCAAAAACGTAATATACTGTATATATATATATATTGTCATAATAAGTCACATTTAATTTTAATAATTTGAATTTAAGTTAAATTAATAAAACAAAAAATATATATTATTATTATAATAATAAATAATTTAAATATATGCCAATATGAGTTTTCATCAAATTTTATTAATGTAATATAGTATCTTAATAAATTAACAAGTACAATTATTGAAAAATTACAGTTTGTAAAAAATTTTATTACTTTTAAATATAAAACTATAATATAAAAATTATGTTTAATTAAGTAGTAAATAAATATAGAAATAATTTTTTTATATTATTATTATTATGCTGTTATTCAGGTATTTGAATATAATGTATATGTAATAGTAGTTAATATGGATTAAAGTTTTAATTATAAATTATTTGAAAAAATATGTAAACCTTATATTTTAAGATATTTATAAACACTTAATATACATGTAATTGTTTTAAGTATAGTAAATATATATATATATAGGGTTTTTATAAAAAACATTTTATTATACATACAAACACTTACTTATAGTAAGTAGAAGTAGTTTTTCTTATATTATGCACAAAAAAATAAGTAAATTTTATTATTAATTAATTTTCTAATTAATGTTTTTAAAGTGTCTGCAAAAAATACAACAACAAAAAACACATTAAATTAATTAATTAAAATTGTGTTTTTTATGAGTCTACACACATAACAAAACAAAACAAAAAATAAATTTAGTAGACTATAGTAGTTAAGCAAAACAAAAAAATTAAGTTGAATTATATCATCTAAAATATGTTAAAGCAATAAATCGTAACTAAAATTAAAATCTTAATAATACTAAATAGTGTAAAATAAATTTATTATATTATATAAATTATTATATATGCTATATAAGTTTTATGAAAAATTTTTTTAAAAATTATTTAATTTAATATATGCATAAATTTTTAAATAGAAAATCCCATAAAAGTTTTTAAATATAATAATAATATTATACTACAGTAGTATTATTATTATAAATTTATTAATATAAATGTATAAATTTTATGCCGACTTAAGCATTAGTTTTCATATATACAGTAATAGCTTTTGTACTGTTTATTAAATGTCATTTAATTTTTTTGTGACTATAAATATTAAGTTAACTATAATAATAATAATAAGTTTTAGTATAATATTATATAATATAATTTATATATAAAATTCTAATATAAATCATTTCATGTATTCATTAAGATATATAAAATTTTTTATGTTTGTATAGAGATTTTAAATTTGTTATATTCAGTAAAAAAAATATTACAATAATTGTTATGAGACTTAATAACAATAGTTTAAATTGCATTAACAATATATATATATATATATCATAGGGTTAAATGGTTTAATAAATTATTTATAAATTTAAATTATAGTTTTTGAAAGAGATCACTGTTTTTATTATTATTATTTATTTGTAATTTTTATAATAGTTTTTTTTATATATATAGTCAACATTTAAGTGAATAATAGTAATAATAATAATATTTTTAAATAAATAAAATACTATAATATTAAAACTGTCAATTATTTTTAACAGTAAGTTAAAACTATATTAGATTTTATTTTAATTCATATTTTTTCAAAATTTTTTTTAATAAACATCAAAAATGTATTTAATATATATATATATATATATATATATATATATATTAAAGCTATAGAATTTATAGTTTTATTTTTTATATATTTAATATTTTATTTGTCACTTTTATTATTTTTTTAAAAAAAAACTTTATCTCACTTTTCATTTATTTATATATTTATTTTTAAGCAGAATTTTCTAACAGAATATTCTATATATATATTAAATACTATACTATACTATGAAATCTCTATTGAAAATCTTTAAATATACGGAAACGCGTTGAGTCAGCGCTTATTTATATAAGTTTAGACACTTTATATATTTACAATATATATATATATATAACAATTTTTATTTATATACATATATTTATATATATATATTCATAATGTCTTATATGAGATAAAAACTAAAAAAAAATTTAGTGTTATTTACCTGACAAAAAAAATTACATATTAAAATTGAACGGTATATTTGAATTTTGTTGCTAAGTCTATGTACTTATATATATATATATATATATACTGTATATTAGAAATATTTGAAAATATATTAAAATATTTTTTTTCTGTATAAATATATATAATAAAAAATTTTTTGTTATTTGAAATATATGAAGCATTTTATGAATCACTTAATGTTAAAAGATATTTTACTTCAACAATATTATAATATATTGTGTATAATATTATATAATATTATATAATATATTATTTAAGGAAATTGTTTACTTAAGTTTATTGTTGTTTAATATACTGTATATTATATAAGATTTTCATATATATACAGTATATATAATTTTTTTTATTATTATTTTCAATAAAACAATACAACAGTAGTAGTTATTATTAGCATTTAATATTTACGGTAAATTAATTTTTTGTTTGAGTAGTAGTAAACTTATATACAGTATATAAAGTTTATCAGATTTTTGTGATTACATTTTTTTATATAAATATATTTAACTTAAATAATAGACTTATAGTACTTATAGTATTAACAAAATAATATTAAATAATAATATTCATGAATATTAATCATAATGAATGTTAAGAAAAATATTTAGTGTTTTGTTTGATATGTAAACTAATGTATAAATATATTTTTTTTAAATTGTTAATAACAACAATAATAATATGGTTTAATATTACTAAAAAAATATATTTATTAATATATGTATTATTATTATTATTATTATGTAATTTAATAGACAATCTAAACGCTGAACTGAATGAAGAGGCAGTAATACTAAGCGATTACAAGACATCAGTACTGTTGGAGTTTGAAGTGATTTTGCCGTTAACTTTGAGTGGTATAGTCGTAGTCATTGTTACACTACTGGTCTGTATTGTTATACATAGACGACATCCAAACGATACATTTAATGGCTGTTAGTATATATATCTTATAATATATATCCGAGACTACTGTTCCCCTACTATTTAATAGTGATTTTTTTATTGGGAACTATTAGCTAACATCTCTATCTTTTTTTCCCCCAATAATAATGACAGCAAATGGCAATCGTATGACTAATGGTAAGCAAAATATACTTAACGGTGGTATAGGTAGTGGTGGTGGCTGTGGTGGTGGTATAGATGATAATAATGTCAATTTGTGTGATATGGATAAGACAACTACCAGTAGTAGTGCTAATCGTAATCCAATGACTACTATACAGAGCACTGGTAGTGAATATCAACGACCAATGCTATTGAATACCAGTGGCGGCGGCGGCGGCGGCGGTAAATGCCTATACTATCCGACCCCATACGCCACGACACAGATTGACGATAGTATAACATTTGTCGATAATAACGGAACCATTAGAAAGATGGCCACCGATTGTGGCGGTGGTGGAGGTGGTGGCGGACACTACGCCACTGTCAAGAGGATGACACCTAAAATGCATCCAAAAAGTGATATACATCTCTATAGTTATGCGGGTAGTTATCACTTATATTTTTTTAACGACTTTCCTCTTAATAATATCTTATATAACATATTATATATAATTTATATATAATAACAAATATTTTATATTGTTTTTTGTTGTTGTTTTGTTGTGTTGTTTGAAAAATTAACTTTTTTTTATGGCCACCAAAAAAATTATTAGTCTAATTATTCATGACTTTTATTAATTCAAAAAAAAGACAAACATCTAAAATATAAAAAAAATTAGTTATATATATATATGTATTATACAGTATATATGTATATTATATTATATTAGATTGCTTTCTGTCATAGAAAAAAAATTATATATAAATTATGATTTTTTTTTGGTTTTATGTTAATATAATACAATTAAAAGGCAAACTTTTTTTGTGTTAACAATTTCTCATCCCTTTATTTTTTTTATATATTATTTTACTTATGGTTTATATATTATTTTTATATATATATATTATATAAATTATTATTATTTATTATTAGATTATCCGCTAATGAGAGCTATCTTTTGCACACATTTTTTTCAGCTTAAAATAAATACAATATATTTTTATATTAATATTTATTATTATATATAATATTGCCTTTTGTTGAAATGCACGCAAATTATTATATATATATATATATATATATGGCATATGATATACAGTACTGTATGTTATATAATATTATATAATTTAATATTTTATTACATTTACGAGTATTTTATTGATTATTTTTTTTCTCGTATCTCTAACTTTATTTTTATATCATGTGTGCCTAATATTTATTATATTGTTTGTTAACTATATATATATATATAAATAGTTATAATATTTTTTTTTTGGTGCCCGTATTGTTTGAACTAAAAATTAATTATTTGTTTTATTTTATATTTATTTATATATTTATTTGTTTGTTTGTCTGTATATATATTCAATATATTACAGTCAACTCTCAACAGTTAAATGTTTCAAAAGACGATTCAGAGTCACTGATAACATATTTGGTTGAACCTATTGGCGGAGCACCGGGAGGTGGTAGTGGTGGTGGTCATGGAGGAGGAGGAGGACATCCCGGTTATGATACCAATACACTTAACCATTGTTGCTCTTATATAGACAATAATAATCAAACAACAAAACTTGACTTTTGATACTACAGTATATGTTGTTATTATTATATATATATATATATATATATATTTAGAAAGAAAAAAGAGACAATTTTTTGTGATTAATATTAATTATTATTATTACTGTATTATTGAAAATAAATAAAATAAAAATATTTATAATTTTTTTATTTATAAAAAAATAAGAAAAAAAATGTTTTTAATTTTATGTTAACTGAAGATAATATATAATTTATTTCCCTTTAAAAGCTAATTATTGTGTCATTAATTAATTATAAGACAAGACTATGTTATTATTATTATCTAATTAAAAGTGTTTCACGAGTTAATCGATACACACGTAATCAATAGCCAAGTGTAAGGATATATCAATATATATATATATACAGTATATATGAGATATCATCACAAATAAAATATAAATTTATATAACATTTTAACGTAAGTATTAGTACTAAAATTTTTTTTTAATATATGTTACGTATGTACAGTATCTTTATGATGAAAAAAATAATTGAGATAAAAATATATATATATTTGTGATAACTAACATTTTTTAATTTTTTTTATCATTACAATAGTATACTATAGTAGTAGTAGTAGTAGTAGTTAGCAATGATTTTAATTGCTTAAAAAATATTGATTATTGAAAATAATAATTATGAAAGTAATTATAAATAACTAATTATAAAATTAATTAACAATTGATAAATATTTATATATATATTTATTTATTTATTATACTGTATATATCAAGTAATTGTTGTGTAAATATAATAATATATTATAATTTTAATGTATGTATGGTTTGATGTACAACAAAATTATCGATAAATAGCATATATATATATATAGTTAGCCTTTAACTTAATTTTGTTGTTGTTGTTGAATATGTTTGAATAAATTTTGTTAATTTATAAATTAGTATTATTATTATTATTGCACACAAAAATCCAATTGATTTATTGATTAAAATTTTACGCAAAAAAATCTTATATTGAAAAAACAAACAAACAAACAAAAATCATTTTCATAAAATAATTATTAATAGTATATTAATATTTATCCAAAAAAAATAAAATAATATATCTATTATTAATTAAATGTCAAAATTATTATACAGCCATAAATAATTTATATTAATATTTATTATTAACTTTTTATATAAAAAAATATTAGTAATTTATTTTTATGTGTGACCTTTGACATTTTTTTAACTAAGTGTTTAGCTAGCAATTTTATTTTGTATACTTATTTATATTGAGAGGGGGATGGGTGGGGAGGAGGGGTGTGGGTGATAATTTTTAGTTTAAGTCTAATATAAATATTATTATTATTTTATATTATCACTATTATCATCATTAATATGCAGGTCATTGTAATTTCTGGCTACAAAACTAACATTATATTTGCTGAAAATATTATTATTAATCAGTTTTACATACAGTATATATGTATATATATACTGTGTATATATTAATATTAATATATGTTTATATTTAATAATTTTATTAACATATAGATAATAATTTTACTGAGTTAGCAATATTTATTTATGTATTGATAATTTATATCTGTATTTATACAGTATATATATATATTACTAATATAATAATATATACTGTATATATATGCATAATAATAATAATAATAAAAATTATCATATTTATTAATAATAAATTTCAACGATAATTTCCACACACACACACACACAAAAATAATTATTAGTTATAAACGATGACTAAAAATGTAAGTAAAATTATTATTAAATATTTAATAAAAAAAATTGAATTTTTTTTTGAGTAAATGTTAAATAAAATTTTTTTGTGTGATTTGATTGTGAACAACGCCCTCAACAAAAAAAAACCAACACATAATGTATAGTAACTGTGCTCTCATATATATATATAGCAGCATACCTGTCCCCCCCTTTATATACATGTATATAACTGTACAGTATATATATATATACACGAAAAAATTGTATATTATTATTGAATGTGTCTTCAAAATCGATGTTACATCATATGTATCGTAATATATGATAATAACTTATATATGTTAATAATATCTCATATATATATACTGCATATATCAATGCAAAACCAATAATTACCTGATCATAAAATTATATTAATATTTATTACACCTGAGAACCTATATATTTATATATATGTACATCAAATTTCTATTACATAAGTAAAGTACAGTATTATTATTATTATTATTATTATTACAAAAATTTTTATACAAAAAATTCAATAATAATAATAATAATATTGAAAAAATGGGTGTACATATAATGTGTGTGTGTGTATATGTGTGGTCCAAATAATAATAATATAATAAATAATAAAATAGAGAGAGAGAGAGAGAGAGAGAGAGAGAGAGAGATCATTGAATTTTTTGTCATATAAAATACAAACACAAAATTATTTTGAAATAAATTTAAATATAATTGACTTTTTTTATAAGGAAAATACAGCAAAAAAATTTTTTAACTATTTATATGTAGTATAATATTATAATAATTTTGTAATTTTTATTCATAACTTTTTTTTAAAATAAAAATTATTTTACACGAAAAAAAACAAATTACTTTTGTGGTATTACCTTGGTATTAAAAAATAAATAAATAATAAATAATCCGTTATTTATTATTATAATTAAAAACAATAAAAAGTTTTTTAATTACCGAAACATGGTTTAAACAACAAATTAAAATATATTAAAATTATTATTATTATTATTACGGTATTAATATTTTTTTTGTAATGTATATGTAATTTTATATTTTAAAAATATTATTGAATTTATTGAAATTTTTCAAATTTTTCCAAATTATTGAAATATAAATATATTGTATTTTTAAAAATATATTTTATTAAATATATATAAATATCTAATTTCTTTGATGTATTGAAATATAATGGCCTTCGATATAGTTATATATTAATAACCACTGTCTCTGWCTCTGACTCTCTCTCTCTCTCTCTCTCTCTCTCTCTCTCTCTCTCTCTCTCTCTCTCTCTCTCTCTCTCTCTCTTTCTAATCAATATATCTATCAATTTAGTAGTTAATAATAATTATAATATAAATGTAATCGTCTATCGAGTAGTTTATTATATACACACACACACAACACACACACACACTTTAAATGAGATTTAAAAGTTAAATACATTTATACAGTATATTAAGTAAACAATTTGTTTGATAATTATATATATATACTGTATATATATAGATATATATATATATAAATTTTTGTGATTAGAAAATAACTAAACATTTTACGCATATAGTATACTATAATATTATTAATATATTTTTTTTTGATAGACAAAATCAATTTGATGTTATGTTATTAATTTTAATTAATTGAACATTAACTGTGTGTATGAATACATTAAACTATAAAATAAATATAAATATTATTATTATTATTATTAATAGACTATAATTATTGAAACTTATTAGTTAAAAAAATAATCTAATTTAATAATAATAATAAAAATATTTTGTGGTGTGATTTTTAACAAAGTGTTAGTTTTTTATAGTATTAATTAATTAATTAATAATTTTGTGATCATAACAAGTGTTTAATTAATTTATTTTTTTAAAATTATTATTTATAAATCTTCTAAAATTAAAGGTTTGTAAATTAAAAACAATTTTATTTATTTTATAATATTTTAATATTAATTTAATATTTAATTTAATTTTTCCAATAAAACTATTATTATTTTAACATTAATGTTAAAATTTGATATTTATTTATTACTTGTACTGTTTAATAAAAGTTTTGTGTTTACAAATTTATTCAAAAAAATCTAAAAACATCCAAAAACAACAATTAAATTATTAATAAATATATTATTAATAATAACATTATTAACTACATGTAATATACTTAATATATAACTTCAATTATAATCAACAACAAAAAACAAAATAAAAATGTTTATTTTAATAAACAAAATGATATATAATTTATATTATAAATATTTTTTTTGTTGGCAAATGTCAGCAACAATATTATATTATTAGTCAAACTTAATTGACATCCAATGCTAATATAAAATTTACTTTATATTACAAACAGATTTTTTCACTTTATTTTTATTTTATTTTAGTTTTTTTGTGATTAGTTTTCATATATAAAATATTCATAATATGAAATCAAATAAATTATTTTACAACTAGAAAATCATCTCTATATATGTGTGTATATTATATATATATATATATATATATATATATATATATATATATATATATATATATATATAATATACACATAGAGATAGAAAAAATACTGTAAATACAAAAATTTAATTTATTTGTGATTATGCTAAAGTGCTTTACACAAAACATACACTTAAACTTATAATACACACACACACACACACACACACACACACACACACACACACACACACACACACACACACACACACACACACACATACATACATACATACATACATACATACATACATACACATACATACATACATACATACATACATACATACATACATACATACATACATACATACATACATACATACATACATACATACATACATACATACATACATACATACATACATACATACATACATACATACATACATACATACATACATACATACATACATACATACATACATACATAAGCTAACTATAAATTGGTTTTATTTGTATCTAAAAAAATAAAATTATAGTTTATATAATTTATATCTCAGTAATGATTTCCTCGATTTGAAAATTATGTAAATTTTATTTTTCCTGTATCTTTAATATTATTTATTTTGAGTATATACTGTACTATACTGTATATATATATTATTAAATATTTATAATATATAATAGTAATAATAATAATTGTGTTTTGACTAATACGTGATCATTTTGTAATTGTTATATAAATTGATCAAAAATTGTGTGCAAATAAAATATTATTATTATTATTATATATAACTATTATTATTAGGAAAAATAACATTTATGTAATATATTGTTATTTTTTTATATTCAAAAATATTTCTAGATATCACTTGAAATATATGTATAAGAAAAATAAAATACTAGAAAAATTTTAATGCACTTTAAAAATAATATTTATAATAAATATAATATAATATAAAAGCAAATATATATTTAATAAAAAAAATAAAAGTTTCCAATTATATACACAAGTATTTTCAAATAAACATATTTTTTTCAGTTGAAAAATAGTATTATTATTATTATTATTAAATTGAAAAACACATACATTAAACAAAACAAAAAAATATTTTTATATTATTTTATTTATTTTTTTGGTGATATGACACTTAAAAATTTCAATATTTATATTAGGATTACATATACAGTAYMTCATAATCATAAGTGTGTGTGCACACATRTATGTRCATATATATTATATATACTGTATTRTATRTATTATATTAGGTATGTATGTATGTACCGGTATGTGTGTGTGTGTGTGTGTGTGTAGTGTATATGTAATTCTAGCTAACGGTGCTCTCTATCTAATGTATATATAACAACATATTGTAGTTATTTTTTAAAAAACCTGAATATTCTGTAAGTATATTACAGAATATAATGGAAGAGTCAGTCMGTCCATCCATTGTGTGTRTGTTSWGWGCACAGCACAGCCCTAAAAAACATATGAGAAGCGCCGCCCCCTATGGCCTCATATTTGACTATTAATATGTAATTTCAATGAATAAAAATAGAAATATAAAGTATAATAACTTTTGTGTCTTAAATAATGATTATAATACTGTAATAATAAACGATTAGTTAGTAATTATTTTATACGAAAAATATATATATCATTAAATAACTTGAAATACTATTGATTACTAATCAAACAAACAAACAAAATAGTGATATATTAGTATATCACACGTCATATACATWCGGTATATATATATATATAAATTATTGGTATTATAAGTGTATATTAAATATAATATTAGATTATTATTATATTATTATTATATTATAATTACTATACATATACTGTATATATATATATCTGCTTAACCTTCAATTGTTTGATACTATCGTTAGTATCGTATATACAGTATATATATATATATATATATAATATGAGACCTCTCTTTCTSTATTTAAAAAAATAATTGCATCTGTTTTATAGTAGAAATTAAATTAACTAAAAAAACTAATAAATTTTTGTTTTATTATAATAATTATAATTTTTTWATGTTCCCATTAATGCTAATATAATAATGTGTTAATAATTTATTTTTTWTTTAAAAAGGCTTGACATTGCTTTTACAGTATTTATTATTATTATTATTATTATTATTATTATTATTATTAACTGATTAACAGCTGATTGAGTACTTTATTATATTTATTTAAATAGTAATAATAATAATAACAGAGARAGAGAGAGAGAGAGAGAGAGAGAGAGAGAGAGAGAGAGAGAGAGAGAGAGAGAGAGAGAGAGAGAGAGAGAGAGTATATGTAATGCATTTGTTTGAAACAACAAATAAAAAATAATTATTTTTATTTAAAGAGTTTTTTTATTTATTATACATTCAATGACTTATGCAATACATATGTATGTGTTTTCCTCTCTCTCTCTCTCTCTCTCTCTCTCTCTCTCTCTCTCTCTCTCTCTCTCTCTCTCTCTCTCTCTCTCTCTCTCTAACTATATCTCAATCATTGTGTATATCTCTATCACATATACACTCTCTCTCTCTCTCTCTCTCTCTCTCTCTCTCTCTCTCTCTCTATATATATATATGTTAGTCATTGAGATAAACCTATAGTTAATAATAAAAATCATATGACTGTTGTGTTTATGTGTCTTATGTTTGAAACTAATTGATCCCAAAAAAAAAACAAACAAAGTATGTCTTGAATTGTTTGGACCAATTGAATGGTGACAACAATATATATATATATTGATTGTGTCTAACGATTGTCTTATCTATCTATMTATAGATCTAGTCATCCATCAGGCGGTTGGCTGTCTGTGTGTGTGTGAGGTWGTGGTCACCCGATAGACATCGGCGGCGACGATCATGAAGTTTGCTGAACACTTGTCGGCCCACATAACACCCGAATGGCGCAAACAGTACATCACTTACGAGGTATGTATTTCTGTCGGTAACCGATTAGTGATTATCATCTATAATGGTATCTAAATATATTCACACACAGAATATGAAGGATATGCTATACTCGGCAGTGGATCAGTTGGCGGCCTCGGATGCCGTACACGAGCTAAACAACGATAGTATAGTTAGCGGCGGTATCCGTGCCATCCATGGCATCGTCCACAACAACGACGACGACGACGACAACAACGATGACGATGAGGACAACAATAGCGACGATTTGGCAGCCAATGAAAGTCTTAAGCAATTTGAAGAACAATTTTTCCTGTACTGCGAGCACGAGTTGGCCAAAATTAATACATTTTTTGCCGAAAAACTGGCCGAAGCTATCCGAAGGTTTACCGATTTGAAGAACGAACTGAATTCCAGCCAAAATCTTAGACAAAACGGTTTTTTTTTAGATTTTTCGGTGATTTTAATTGAACYGATAATTGATTGATTGATTTTCTTCATTGTCTTCCAGGCAAACAAAAGTACGACAATCGCTTGTTCGGCGGTCTGTTTGATCGTCAGATTATGACCACCAATCAGAAGGACACCGGCGGCGCTGGTGGTGGCGGTGGAGGCGATGATCGCAAAGTTAGCCGCAAACTACACGACCTGAAGCTAGCGTTGTCCGAGTTTTACTTATCGCTAGTACTGCTCCAGAACTATCAGAACCTGAATTTTACGGGATTTCGGAAAATATTGAAAAAACACGACAAACTATTGAATACAAATTCGGGTCTCGAATGGCGYCAAAATAATGTCGAATCKTCGCAGTTCTACACCAACAATGAAGTATCGAAATTGATTGTCGAAACCGAAAACCTGTTTACCAGTCATCTGGAATCGGGTGACCGACAGAAGGCAATGAAACGCCTACGGGTTCCGCCGCTGAACGCCCACCAATCGGTTTGGACGACATTCCGGGTCGGCTTGTTTTTGGGCGCATTTGTCGTACTATTGACTAATGTCATACTTGCCTGTATGTCGTTACCATTGATTGTTATCTGATCCACCAATTAATAAGATATTATCTTTCTTTTTATAAAAGCAATGCTCGTCCAACTCGATCACGAATGGCCAGTAGTTGTCCGCTTGTTTCGCGGGCCACTGATGATCATAATGTTCTTATTCATGATCGGTATCAACGTTTACGGCTGGCGTACGGCTGGCGTCAATCATGTACTCATATTTGAATTGGATCCACGCGATCATCTATCGGAACAACATTTTTTCGAAATTGCCTCCATATTTGCCGTAATGTGGTCGCTGGCCGTCTTGTCGTATTTGTTTTCGCCGAATATACTATCGATTAGTCCGAATCTCTTTCCCTTGTGTCTCGTATTTTTGATGGTCCTATTCATGATTAATCCGACCCGAACTTTGAGACATAGCGCCCGCTTTTGGCTATTAAAAGTATTGGTAAGTTGGTCCTGTACTCCCGATTTGGTGGACACATTAATTAATTGACTAACTGTTTGTTTGTTTGTGTTGACCAGATTCGTGTAGTCCGAGCACCGTTTGTTAAGGTAGAGTTTGCCGACTTTTGGCTGGCGGATCAGCTCAACTCGATTGTACCGATACTACAAGATTTTGAATTTCTTGTCTGCTATTATCTGAACTACTATTCCCGATCGCGCAATGAATTTGGTAATTATTTATACTCTACTATTATCTGATTATATATTATTTTAATCGGTAATCTCTAATGACTGACCATCACTACTACTACTACTACTACTTGACCAGAAACGACATCCGATTGTTGTATATCGAGTACGACATACGATCTATTGATTCGCACATTTGTGGCCTGTCTTCCCGCTTGGTTTCGTTTTGCCCAATGTTTGCGCCGTTATAAAGACGATCGACGCGGTCTGTTCCCGCATGTGGTTAACGCTGGAAAATATTCGACAACTTTTTTTGTGGTCATATTTTCGACGCTCACCCGAATGACAATCAGTTTGTTTTTTTTGTTTAATTTTGTTTTTTTGTGGATCAGTTTAAYGATGATCTCTCTCTCTCTCTCTCTCTCTCTCTCTGCAGAYGATTACGAACACGCCTTCAGTAATCCGTACTTTAACTTCTGGATCATMGCATTGATTGTCTCCTCTTGTTATACATACGTTTGGGACGTTAAGATGGATTGGGGTCTATTTGATCCCAATTCACCATCAAAAGAATATCCATTTCTACGCGAAGAGATTGTCTATTCGTCGGCCAACTACTACTACTTTGCTATCATCGAGGATCTGATCCTACGTTTTGCTTGGACTATATCGGTATCCCTACAGGAAATCGGTATCATTCCCAGCGAACTGTTGACATCCATACTGACACCACTGGAACTGTTCCGGTAAGCGATGCGAATCGATTGATTGATTGTCATCTCCAGAGAGAGAGAGAGAGAGAGAGAGTTAATGAATTTGAATCCCAATTCAATTTCGCAGACGTTTTATTTGGAACTTCTTTCGCCTGGAGAACGAACACCTTAACAATTGCGGCGAATTTCGGGCGGTTCGGGACATATCGATAGCACCGATAGAGAATACCCGCGATATGAATGGCGGTAATAAACCGTTTACGGGAAATAACGATCGGAAAACTAGTTCAGGTACTCAACTCAAGTATCGCCGACCGAAATCGGTTAACCGATTGCTTAGGCGTAGCGATTCAACTACCGGTAATTATTCTGGTCAACAACAGTACCTAAAAGTCAGAACAAATAATAATAATAATAATAATAATCAAAGTATGGCTTCATTAAGGTATGTGTGTGTGTTATCTGACTATTAATTATTTTTTTTGTCTATTAATTTACCGATAATTTTTATTTTATATTTTTTTTAATTATCATTAATTTTTTTTTGATTTGATTTTTTTTAAGTACCAATTCATCAAACAGTTTGTCCAACAATAGGGGCGGCAATAATGCTATGGATGTAAATCTATTGATTGACGACAACAACACCTGTGAACTAAACCAGTTATGACTAGCAATGGATACGGCAATTGATAAGCTATCAAATGTCTCATAATATATAACAACAATTTTAATTAATTGATTAATTAATTAATTAATAGTTTAATTGATTGACGACACAAGCCTTGCTATGTATTGTTTAAATTATTAGCAATTAATTGTTATTTATATATATATAAAATATATATATTTATCAATCAATATATATTAGGATAACTAACTAATTATTTAAAAACAAATGGCTTATTATTTATTGATTATTTTTAATTATACTCTCAATATATATATATATATAACGTTATGTTAAATAATGATATATTTTTATTTTTAGGTTTTTTTTTWAAAAATTTTAGTTAATACATATATATATATATTGTAAAATTTAATTTTACTAATTCGTTGAGAAAATTATCATGTTAATTTACTTAATTAATTAACGTTCAATTATTACTTATAGTATTATTTAACTTAATTATTATTATTATTAATTATTTTTTTGGGAATAATAATGTTAACGATATTTTATTATTTATATTTTTATTAATATAATATAATAATATTATTTATTATCATAAAAAAGATATAAATTTAATATTTATTTATATATGAATTTATATAAAAAAAACRATATTAACAAAAAAAWATATATATTTATTATCATATAAAATAATATTATTAATATAATCAAAGTTTTATTATAATACCAATTGTTTACTTTATATTATTATTAATATTAAAATAAATTATAATAAATATTGTTTTTTTTATTACCGAAACATGATATTTGTAAATATTTTTATATTATAATCAAAAAAWATTTATTTAATTAATTTAGTTTAAAAAATTTARTTTTAATACTACTACGGTAATAATAATACGGTTATACTTATTAGCTAGGTTATTTTTTCAACAAAATTAAAAACTGTAACAAATTAATTGACCCAAAAATTATCTAATTATAATAATTTTCATAATTATATTATTATATAATTAAAAACCGCTTTTGGAATGCATGGCTAATATGGCTCTCTCTCTCTCTCTCTCTCTCTCTCTCTCTCGAGAGAGAGAGAGAGAGAGAGAGCATGAGAGAGCAATACAGACACATAGAYATACAGACAGTTCAATATACAGTGTCTATTAGATACAGATTTTTTCAGTTATTTGGTTCAKTAAAATAGATTTTTTTTTTGGTTCATTAAAATAGTAGACAATAAGTAATTAAAATATCAAAAAAATTGTTTAATTTTTATTTATTTAATGAATGGAAAATACAATCATTTAATATAATTTTTTTTTTTTAAATATATATATATATATATAGTCATAAAAACACTTTCGATTAACWTTTGTTTTGTTTATAAAATATTTGATTAGTTATTATAATTAGAAATTTGTTTAAAATTAAATCTCACTTTTTTTCGAGAGAGAGAGAGAGAGAGAGTGTACACACAAAATGTAATTATATATATATATATCTTAAGGGTATTAATATATATATATATATATAACAAATTGTTGTCTAAAAAAATTAATGATTTTTTGCTTGTATTTTGAAAATGAATGCTAGACTCGTGAATGGCTTATCGAAAGATTTTTTTTCTCAATAAATTTGTTGTATTTTTTAAAAATTTTAATTAATTTGTCTTCAATTTAATTAATTAATTAGTTTTAATATATATATATATATATATATATATTTGTTTTAATGTGTGTTTATTGTATTGTATATATGTATTGTAGATGTGTGTGTGTGTGTTGTCTTTATAATTAGTAGTCATCGGTGGTGATAATAGTAGTCTACTGTCTAATTGCAATCCATGGGCTGATCGTTGGCCACCGATGTCGAGTCCTTTTGAATTGTTTCGTATAGTGTCGACAAATCGGGTGTCGACTTAATCAACGACATAAACTCAGTCATCAAAATGTTTTTGTCTGTTAATAGAGAGGATTATTAGTTTATTTTATTTTTAAATAAAACTTACGGTACGGTAATCTGGAAAACTACCGRTACTKATGACACACAAAACAAACACATACCTGCATCGGGAACGGCCAGCAATGCCAGATAGGCTCTCATGGCTGACCTCTTGAGTTCGTCTTGTTTTTCAAACTCTTGTTTCACAGCATTGGCTTTGACTTTTGACGTACAGGTAGTCTTCAATGGCTCGACTAAGCCCTCCAATCCTTTARTTAGATGRAAATGAAATRAGATATATATATATATATATATATATAAGGMGTAAACAGTGGTAAACACATACTTTGCAGTACAGCCGACGGACACAGTGTGGACAGTCGGACTAACATCAGATACGTAAGCATTTTGATGTCGTAGTGATCGCGCAGACCATCTTCGACGTGATTCAAAAACTCAAATATATCGATCCGATCCAAACACGAATCCAACAGTGTGTACATACACTCGAAGGCCGCCTTACGAATATCSAGACCGTCATCGACGGTATGCTTGAATGGACCCATTTCTACCTCACGTATCAACTCTGTCTGCAATTCGTAAACAACAACAAACATTATATAATTGTCTTCAAATTGTCATTAAATARCAACAACAAAAAAACCGAACCCTTATTTTGGTTTCATTGTAGAGTTGCGGTAGAATTGTTTGCAACAGATCCCTGATAAGTGACGGCTTGTTATGAGCGGCCGAATTGAACGCTACTAACGCTACCCGTCGGACATTGATATCGGGATCATCGAGTGTTTTCAGAAATTCGCCAATCGATTCCCTGAGTAGGGCATCGATTTTCTGTGGCTGATCCGATATCGTAAACTTCATGGCCGTTACAACCGTACTCCTGGCCARCGGTGACTCGGATTGCAAGTACTGTTGCAATCGGGGCAATAGTGTTGTCGGTTCGATGAGTGTCAATTTGCCMAGACATTCGGCTACAACATTACGGGTACCCTCTTCGGGACATTCGCAATGATTCAGCAACAGTCGCCATATTGAATCYAAATGTGGCGATAGTATCTGAATAGCGGATACRCTGGCCGATTGGCAACTGATAATCTCCTTAAGCGAATGCAATAACAGGTATTGACGTTTCTGGCGATTCTGGATTTCGGACAATACAAACGGCAGATACTGTTCCAGATTGCCGACCGAAACGGATCCCAAACAAAACGAAGCGGACGACTTCACCTCTTCGCTCGATGAGTTAAACGAATCCATTATAACCGTTTTCAGGTCTTTTACCGAACTCAGGTCAATCGATTTGCCGATTTCGCCGATGGCCAACAATGCAAATACTTGTATAGAATCGGAATCGCGATGTCCTTGAATATCGGACAACAGTTGCCTCACGGCATTGATGGCCCGTTTGTCATCGATCGACGATATGGCAGACATACACTTAGCTATCGAATGATAGGCCTGTTTGTGTAGATTTTGTTGACGATTGGGTGCCGTAATCGGTTGTGTCAACCGTAGTACTAGTTCATCGTAGTCCAAACCGGGAAAACTGTTGTGTACGATAGCCTGGAAAAACTCGAGCATCGAATTGAGTGCTGAGCCCTGTAGTAGTGGCGATCGGACCAATACCAGTGCTTCGGGTAGTATGGTTTGCGGTATGATTGCCAGAAAAGCCAGATGCGATCGGATCAGTGATGTCAACATATTTAGTGTCAACTAGTTTTTTGTGTGAGTCAATTGGTATATACAATGAGAAACAAACAAAAAAACAATATTAAGATATAAATATATAAACACATATCGATTGGTTAAATGAATTTAATAGATCCGATAGGAAACCCACAAACCTGAGATATATGGAGATCTGATTCATTGATAAGCGGCGGTACTTCGTTCAAAATTATGCCAATAGTCTCTGAGCTCAGGTATTCGCCTAAAAATTATTAATTTATTTTTTWWATAGATTTTTATGTTTTAATTTGATATAAAAAAATATATATATATAATAATAATTACTATAATTCTTGACCAATGTATCGATCAATTGCAATGAACTTAGTTTGARTGCCCTCTGATTCTTGCGTAAAAACGATGCCAACACTGGAAAAGCTTCTGGAAGTAATGGATTCAAATTGAGTTTGAATTGTGAGCTAAATTTTTTGTTTAAAAAAAAAATTAATTAATTAATTGAACAACAATTTTTTTTGGGATCAAATTGATTGATTAAAGCCTAAGCAGCAGCACCTGGCGATTTTGGTAATAGACTTAACACAAGTCAACCGAGTTATCTCATTCCTGAGCCGATCCAACAGCAATGGAAGACAGACTTGCAATTCTTGTTGCATATAATCGCCAAACGTATAGACTATCTGACCCATACATGTAATGGCACGCTCTTTGACCTCCTGGTCAATGTCGGCGGCTTTTAGTTTCACAAATGTCGACTCGTATATCGGTTTAATAAATGGCACGAAATTAAAATCAGTCGATATTTTCTGATTTAAATCTGTTTTTTTTGTTGATTTGATTAACGAAATTAGTTTATATATAYAATAAATAAATAAAAAACTAAAAACCCAAACAAACCTAACGGCCGAATAATTTTCGTAATCTGTGTCAAAACCAACAGCGCTTCTGATGTAATCTTATAGAAACTATCGGAAACTGCTGTTATGATTGCCGGCAACAGTATGTGTATGTGTTTGTGAAACACTTCCGGATTGTGATTCTTGAATACAATGTTCACAAACGATAGGGTATCGATCTTCATGTTTGAACTCGAATTCTTATCACTGGAAGTCGTTAAAAAAAAGACAATTTTTTTTGGATCAATTGAATCAATCAATCAAAATCATTGGACATACCTGAGCGAAAACAGTACTCCGGGTATCAAATTGGATATATGATCGGTCAGTGCACCGGGCAATACATTGACCATTTCGCTGAGCAATGCAAAACAACTCTGTCGGGTCTTAATACTCTTTTCCCTGAGTTGTTTGTGCAATGATTTGACAATCGAAGGCACCTGTTCCCGAAGAATACCGAGTATATTGTTTTTGGAATATTCAGTAGAATTATCTAAGAAACTGCCACCACTTGATCCACTTGATGAGCCACCAGTTGTTCCGATAACCATCTTTGTCTGTTTGAGTAGCGCTATATAGGCGTTAAATATATCCACTTTGACATTCTCTTCYCTTTCTGCAAATAAAACCATTAAAATTTTATAATCATTAAAATCAATTATCTTTTAAAAAAATAAATCATATTTGCCTTTATATCGTTGGATCAGTTCGGGCGATACTTTACGATAGAAGTCGACAATCAAGTCGTGTCGAGTGGATATCATTGCCTCCAATGTCTTAGCCGACGATCTCCTAACTTTCCAACTCATATCGTCGTCGTCGCTATAGCTGCCATCAGTATCGGCTTCGTCGGCGTCTTCGTTATCCATTTCCATATCTTCGTCGTCCATACCATCCGAATCGTAATTATAGTTCGGATCATAGCATAGATATTTCAGGCAAACATTTGTTATCTGAATTAATGGTAATAATAATAATAATTGTTAGCATTTAAGACATCCAATCAGCGGTTGCGGTAATAGTCTTACGGTCGGCACATGCGGTGATATCTCTTTAGGACAGCGGCGGACAAACGACTCGAACGATTGTAAACAAACTTCTTTCAGTTCGTCTCCTTCTTCCTGTTTCTTATCTTTGATATCCATATTAGCAAATCTGGTGATCAATGGCATCACTTTTTCCAGATGTTCGCCAAACCTATGACCCGATTGTCTACTAATGGCAGTAATACATTGGATGTATGTCTTGGCATTGTTAATATCGTTGACATTTGTGGTCAATTCGTCGATAAGAAATTCAATGACTCGACTGTACAGCTGTTGGGAACAACACATTGCCAGATAGCTCAGGGCTGTTATCGTACGTTTGCGTACAGCCAGTCGCTGGCATAAGAGTTGCGGTAACAACGAGTCCTGAATGTTGGCATGAAATGATACCAATAGACCACCGAATCGATTCAATAGATCCGATAGGATTTCCAACGCTTCCAATCGTATGCCCATATCTTCGTGCTTTTTTATTATTGAAAGAGAGATAGAAAATCATTAGACAAACAAACCGATGGTTCAAACAGTTTACCGGTAATGGATCAAACAGTTTAATGGATCCCTAACTAACAGTAATCCTAACTAACAGTAACCCTAACAAACAGCAACCCTAACAAACAGTACCCCTAACTAACAGTACCCCTAACTAACAGTACCCCTAACTAACAGTACCCCTAACTAACAGTAMSCCTAACTAATAGTAACCCCTAACTAACAGTACCCTTAACTAACAGTACCCCTAACTAACAGTACCCCTAACTAACAGTACCCYTAACTAACAGTACCCCTAACTAACAGTACCCYTAACTAACAGTACCCYTAACTAACAGTACCCCTGACTAACAGTACCCCTAACTAACTGTACCCCCAACTAACAGTACCACCCGTTATCACTAACTAACTAACCTGTGATATAGCATTGGCCAGTCGGCCGGTAATCTTCTTGCAAATAGTCGACACCAATGCCGTCGAATTGGGCGACAATTCGCTGATGACTGTCTTCAGACCTATACTGGATATATCCCTTAGCTGTTCATTATTTGATATCATATTAGAGCACAACGTATCGACAATGGTCTCCACTTGCAATTCTTTCACTTTGTTCACCAGCGGACCCAAACAYTTCACCGCCAGATTCTGGACTTCGCCGTTCTTGTCCTCCAGAAGTTTCAATAGCATTCGGACCACTTTTTTCTCGCATTCGTCATCGAGTTTGATGCTATCCTTCTGTAGTTCACACATCAGATCATTGGTTGCCATAAATCGAAAATCTTTGTCCGTCGATGTCATCTGCGATAAGTGAGAGAAGTAGAAGAAGATATTRTTTTAWCCATTTCGTTGATGTCAACTGAAGATGACGACCACTACCGCCGCCAYCGCYGACCACACAAAAAATACATACCTTTTCCAAGAGATTTGAGATGTGATACGACACTGAAGACGACATCTTCAACTATCATCTGGTGGTCTTCTGGTGGTGTGTCCAACAAAAAAAAACAAACGGAAAAAAATCTAATTACAAGAAGTAGAAGAAGAAGAAGGGAAGAAGTGGTTAGAAATTATCTCAAAAAATCAATTAAAAACAATAAATCATTTCATATATGAAATGCCGGACCAGTTATATGTGATGTCAATCTCTGAATAGATATCAATGGCTATCTCCTCGATGTCGCTGTGATGTCAGWKGATGTGATGACAAWCAATAAGTTGGGATCAATTGTATTGTCAATTGAATCCAACAAAACACCAAAAAAAAACAAATAGTTTTTAAACAAATAATAAAATAATTTATTTATTATTTATTTATTTTTTTCWCTTAAACTTAATATTGAAAACAACAATACAATTGATTTCAATTGATTTAATAGTAAGTATTCAATAATAATACTTAAAAATTATTGTTGAAATTCAATATCGGATTACTATAGAAATTAGTCAATARATTATTACAATTAGACTGTACTTTGTGTATACATTATTGAATRTGAATAAGCGGCCGCATCATGGTTAGCAACACACACACACAAATAGCGTGACACAATWGGGYTAACTTTATGTCCCCCACCAACAATCAATACTATGCTATTCGTATGTATCGGTCGTATGTGTATGTTTTGATGTAYGTGTAACGTTGTTTCTGTGTGTCTATATGTTTGTTACTGTTTTAGTGCACTTTAATATTACACTTGTAGTCAATGTTTTTGAGGGTTTAAGAGATTACTTTAAATGTTTTTTTGTTGCTTTAAAATATTCCCTAAAAAAAACAAATTCCCCTTTAATTATAATATTAATATAAATATTAAATTTAAATAATATTTTAAATACAGTTAAATGTATTTTTTTTTAAATTTAGTTACCCCACCCTTTCCCTAAAAATTTGATTGTATTTTTCATAATTTTAACATGATAATTTTTTTTTTAAAAATGTGTTTATAAAATTGTATATACTGTATATATATATATTTTTAATTTTAAATATTGAATATTATATGATAATACTGTATAATAGTTGAGAAAAWTTTTCATTAATAGGATATAAATTTATAGGAAAATTAAATCTAAATGTTTTTTTTGAGAGGGTATTAGAAAATGTAGGGTAAATATTACTTGTCATCAGTCGCTCCCTCCCATTTTTATGATATGATATATTCATAAATAACGTTATATTTACTGTTTATAGATCCGCCCATCACTACTACAACAAYGTTCACATACAACGTAACACAAATAATTATTTTTTAAAAATATTTATTTWAAAAAAGTTTTAGTAATATTTATTTTCTATACTAATTGTGTTTCTTTTAAAAAAAATTATATTTTATCCAAAAAATTAYAAAAAAATAATTTTAATTTTAATGTATATGTTGTCCAATATCTTCAGGTATGGTATTTGTAGACATAAGCGATAGTTTGGCGGCTTTCAGACCACTGTCCACACAATCGGCCAAACATTTTGAACGYAATAAGCCGTAAATCATTGCCGAAGCAAAGCTACGATATATATATAAATAATAAAAATTATTTTAATTAATTAATTTATATTTTTTAAATATATATATATATATATATATATTAAGTATAAATATTTTTAGAAATTGGCTTAAAAATAAATAATGTGTAGGTTTTTAAATAAAATTAAAATAACTTTWTTTTATTAAAAAAAAAWTATAAAATATATCGTAAAAASTTATTTTAAAAAATATTTATATTTAGATTAATTATTAAGTTTAAAATAATGTTTTTTAAATATAGTAATAGTAATAATATTATGTTAATGTACGGTATTATATATAAATTAGATTTTATTTTATTTTTTAAAAATGAACATGCTAAAAATTAATATTAATAMTTTTAATRTAAATATTTGTAGTAAATAAATAATTAATTAATTTACWGTACGTGTTTATATGTTAATTATRTTACTTTAGATATAATTTAATTTATTAGTAATACTAAACWTAAMTAATAATAAACTAATAATAATAATCTCAATGTTAAATATTTGTTTTTTATCACTAGTAGACTATTAGTAGATAGTAGACTACTATTAGTAATCATAAAAATTTGTTTGCTATATATTATTATTATTATTAGTTTAAATGATTTATAACTTAWATACTTAAGTTTAAAGTACTTTATTATTATTACTAATCTGTAAATAAACACATAACAAATAAATGATTAAAAATAAAGATTTSTATACAACAATTATTATAGGTAGTGATACTATATTTTTATTATTATAGTATTTTAATAATTATGTAATTATTATTATTATCAAAAATAACATATATTGCTATCTAATTAAATATATTGAATAGTCATCGGAATATTCTTTATTGATGTATGTATTTATAGGTATGTGTGTGTGTGTGTGTGTGTGTGTTTGTGTGTGTATATATATATATATATATATATGTGTGTGTGTGTGTGAATGTGTATGTGTGTGTGTATGTGTGTGTCTATGTGTGTGTGTGTCTGATGTGTATGTATATATGTATGTGTCGTGTGTGTGTGTGTGTGTGTGTGTGTGTGTGTGTTGTGTGTCTATGTATGTGTGTTTGTGTGTGTGTGTGTGTGTGTGTGTGTGTGTGTGTGTGCATGTATTTATGTATGTATGTCTATGTGTATGTAAATTTGTGTGTGTGTGTGTGTGTGTGTGTGTGTGTGTGTGTGTGTGTGTGTGTGTGTGTGTGTGTGTGTGTGTGTGTRTAATAAATTTTAGGCTAATTTTATAAATTAGAAAAATAAATAAAAATAGATTTTACCTAAAATTATAATAATATTTCTAATAGATTTAACTATTTTTAAAAATTACTAATAAATAATATATATATATATAATATTATTAAAATTWAATTTTATTGTATGAAAACCACATACCAATCGCCAGCACCGGAAACATTGACAATGCTATCCTGAAGCTGATCCTCTTGTGGCCAATGATATACATTGATAGTGGTATAGGCGTCATAAAACATGGATATCTATAATTAAAAAATTAATTATCATAATTATATACTTACAATTAAAAATTTGTATAAAAAATTGATAACTAAACTGAATCTTTATGAATAATCGGCGAATTTGGTCCCAATTCAATGATATCTGATTTATCGGTAGATTTGGTTACCACTAAAACSCCAAACTTTCCCAAAGTTACGACAATTGTATGAAACAATTGTGTTTTCCTRATAATCTGTTTCGACATTTTTGTTGAATTTTCAATTAATAAATCAATACCTAAATCATCGATATTTTCGGTCAAATATTTCCCGATATTTTTATCATTTTGAAATAAATGTCGAAATATTTCAAATAATTCATAATAATTAGGTGACATAAAACACAATGATTTATAATCAATGGTTAACTTATTATTATTATTGTCGATATTATTAGTCATAAAAATTTTATGACAAATATTACGATCGGTTGGTTCGTACCAAACTATAATTGTGTTCAAAAAAATATATTAATTAATTWATTAAAATTATTTAATTAAAAATTTAATATAWAYTTTATAACAATAACAATAAAMTWTATTAAAACTTAAKAACAATACAAATTTTTACATTTTTAAGTTAGCTAATAATTAYTTACTGTATTAGATATATTTAATTTATAATTTAGTTAAAACAATAAATTATTAATTTTATATGTTATAATAATGATAATGTTGGTTATTTGTATCCAGGTTAAAATGACATAAAAATATATATAAAAAATTATAAACTGTGTAATAGTTATTAACTGTATAAGTATAGTGTACAGTAGTATAAAAATATATACCAGTGCTTTAACTTAATTTTTAGGCTAATATTAACTAATAATATTAATACATTATCATATCATAAGTTATATAACATTTTATTGATAATATTTTATTTAATTTTTTAATTTTAATTTAGTTAATTATATCCCAATAATTTTAAATTGAAAACTTTATTTGTTTGAAAAGTTTGATAACTAAATTGAAAAAAAAAGTTTAGCGCTATATATAAAAAAAATAAATAAATATAAACTGGTGTCCAATACCTGTAAACTTTTTTTTTTWAAAAAAGCTAACAGTGCTAAYCCAATATATATATATTATATAAAATAACTCATGGCTCAGGTATGTCGGTATATATTGAGGGTTGACGTCATACACCTGAGAGGAGGCATCGCAATAAATGCCATATTTTTCTCAAATGGCTGTGCATTTCATTCACTGGATTTTTTTTATRTATATAATCAAAATAGTAGTAATAAAGGTGTGAATCTTTGTTTTGTTATTATTATTTAATGATATGTTTTTTTCATATATTAATATACAGGTATATGATATGTAATAATCAGATTTTTGTSAATGTTTTCATCAAAAAAGTTATCAAATTATATATATATATATTTTGGAGAAAATTTTCTGACAATTGATTAGTGTATTCAATAACAAACAAACAAAAAAAAGTTTTTCAAAATAAAAAAATATGGTTTAATTAATTAAATAATAATTAATAATAAGTTTTTTTTATTATAAGTGTTGCGACAAAAAACTGTTTTGGTTTGTGTGTCGACACCAATCCAATGAATTTTGATACAAATATTAATTAATTAATTATTAATTTCGGGTAACAATTGTGGTCACAAAAAAATCACTGCTTATATATAATGATATAATTATGACAGACTTTATGAGAAAGTTTGTCCACAAAGTGGACGTAACGTCGGTCCGTGCGGTCACCTATGCGGCCATTTTTACATTTGTAACGGCAATCTTAACAATAGTAGCCTTTTCGACCCCGAACTGGTTGGTAGCGGATAATMGGCAACCGATAAAACGTTTTGAAAAGTTAGGTCTATGGGAGGCCTGTTTCTATACGTTCAGGGATGTCAACTATCTATACGATCGGGAGTTCAGGGGCTGTAAATGGCTTTTCGATGAAGACTATGCCTTCCTATTGGACTTTCTGGAGCCCCGTATGTATACAATAATARTAGTAGTAGTTTATACATACCATTCCCTTAAATAATATGATATCAAWGATATATATATATATATCTATTAGTMTGATATAGMTCAGGGATCAAATTTTTTTAATGGTATCACTTYATARAGTGATTGGTTTTTTGTTTGTATTTAAGTGATAATTGTTTTGTCATTTATATCATATCATATGATTGTCAATTAAAAAWTSATATATAAAATGTCATTTTTGTTTCAACTAAAAAAATAAAGTGTGAATACATGTGTTATAAATTTATATATATATAKATATTATATATATATATATATATATATATCTATATAAAGATAAATAGATAAAACAATACAATAATTTACTTTATATATTATATTAAATACCCGTTTTTAACATATATTTATCAATAGCTATCAATATATAGAGAGATATCAATTTTATTTCGATTTATTTTTTAAAAATTATTTTTTAAATTGTGTGTTAAAAATATTATATTTCATGTTTACATTTAGTAAAAAAAACATWGAAAACTAGTTACGTATGCCCTTTGAAATAGTAGTTAATAGTGATATTAATTACAATATACAGTATAACACACATATATTTCCAGTGATTTTTKAAAAATATATAAAATATGTCATATTTAACACAGATTTTTCTAGTTTGAATATAATTTATTACATTATTATTTTAGTAAATAAAACTATTATATGATTTTTATAATGTATTAACTTTTTAGCGCAATTAATTGYTAATAGCAATTATTATTATTATTATTATTATTAGTGTTTATGTTGTTTGCATTAAATACTTTCATTAAATTWWTAAAAATGTTTTAAAATGTCATTAAATTGTTGTSTGAAATGAGAGGATAGGGATAGTCTGGGAGAGAGAGAGAGAGAGAGAGAGAGAGAGAGAGAGAGAGAGAGAGAGAGGAATACCTCATGAGAGAAGTGGAATAAGCCATTCAGGTATTCCTCTCTCTCTCTCTCTCTCTCTCTCTCTCTCTCTCTCTCTCTCTCTTTGAGAGGGAGAGACGTTTTTAGGGCGTCGGTTATATACCTGTGCTATAGCTTTACCTATACTTTTACGTTTGAATTATATATATATATAAAAAATCTATACAAACACTGGTACTACTGATGAATGGCGAGTATTGGAAAAGGCGTTCAAAATATATATATATAATATACTGTCGTCTCAACCATGAAGTCGACGACTATTTCCTATTGAAAAACTCATAATTTCTTGTTATTGTCGTCAATACACCTGTAGTTTTTAATAGGTGATAGTTCACCTACAGGTTACCCCAAAAAAAAGTCATAATAATAATAATACTGATGATTATATAATAATAACTGGTGTTTATCTGTCTGTGTGTGTGTGTGTGTATGTATGTATGTGTGTGTATGTGGGATATCCCGTCCACTAATACGACTACCACTACTAAATGTGTTCAAAGTATAGCCAAAAACAACCAAAAAATTCACAACAAATCGTCCGAACCTTCCGATAGTTAATAGTTAGCCGATAGCCCCTCACACCCCCCGATAATAATGACTGAACGCCACCGTATGACCGATGCCCGTATCGCCGCCCTAGTGGTCACTGCCATTTGTTCCGTGTCGACACTTATCGGGTTTGTTACGCCCAATTGGCTGGCCTCCGATCGGCGACTATACGGTGCAAATTTTGTTAAGCTCGGTCTATGGGAAACATGTTTCCGATCCTATCATAACCCCGATGACTACGATCTGACCAAATATTATTCGGGTTGCCGGTGGATATTTGCCGACGAATACTATACTATTAGACATCTATTGATGCCATGTAATATTGATGATAATATACCCCCTATTTTATCTATATCTATATATATTGATATCATATATTTATTAATATTAATTGATTTGAATATATAATTGTTTTTAAAATTATATTTTTTAAAAAATTAATTATATTTTTTTCTCTTATCTATTATATATCTATTATAGCCTTTTTCATTGCCACCCAAGTCTTATATACAATTGGTTTCATATTTTTGTTGGTCGCCTGTATCGGCGTACTGGCCATTCAGCTATGTTTTGTTATCGATCGGGAAATATTTGCAATGAAAGTCCTATCGATTACAATGTTTTTGGCCGGTAAGTGATTGATTGATTGACACCAATAGATACCCGAATAATTACCCGATTGATTGATTGATTTATAATTTTTTTTTTTTGTAAATTATAGCCTTATTTACGACAATAGCTGTACTAATATTCGGTATTAGAGGCGACGATCGTGATTGGATGCCCGATCACGACCACAATTTCCTGTCCTGGAGCTACGGTCTGGCCGTAGTCGGCGTCTTTTTCGAGTGGATGTCGGCCATATTGTTTTGGGCCGAAAGCCGTATACTTTACAAGAAAGAGCTCAAACGGGAACAACAGATGTTTAATATGGAGCCGACAAACATCAAGGCTTAGTGGGGGTGTGGGGGAGTGGGAGGAGGACGGGATATGATTGATAACCCCCCCCCCCATCAATGTTAAAGTTAATAATTATTTAATACCAATTATTAGTAATATTGTTGTGTTATTTAATTGAGATAATATTTAATAGGTTTTTTAAAAATTGATTGATTAAACCCATTGATTATTATTATTATTATTACTGTAATATTGAATGTGTTAATTATTCCGTCCTTTTTTATATATAAAAAAAACAATTCAATGATTGAATGATAAAATCTATTGATATATATATATTAATATGAAATATTGAGATACCTTAACAATTTTATATATATATGTTTATTAATAACTATATATATGTGTTTCATAAAAATATTATACTGTATATCAAAACAACAACAAAAAACTGTAAAATCAATTATCATATGTTTAATGCACTCTTAATTTTTATATATATATATATATATATATATATATATAATTTATATATATTTTTAAAAAAAAACAATTTATAATTTTTATATAATTATATACAATATATCTCATAAATTTATAATATCTCTCAAATATCTCATTTTATTTTAGATTTTTTGTGCACACAAACAATTGTGTTTTTTTTTGTGAAATTATTAATGATAAGCTATAATTTTTTTGTATAGCTCCCCGCCCGCCCCCGCCCCCCAATAATTTTGTAAATACAATTACAATAATAATAATTCTGCATGTATTGTAATTTAATTTATAATAATATAAATTAATATTATTGTTAATAATAATAATAATAATTAAGCTCACAATAAATTTTTTGACTAATAAAAAAAGTTAACATTTAGCGATTAACAAACATTAATTAATTAATTAATTATTTTTTTTTGTTAAAAATAATTTACTTTCAAAAATTCAATATATTTAATATTAAAATAATATTAATATTAATATAATATTAAAAAACAATATCTATTATATATATACAGTATATTGTTTATAATAATTAAATGCTCAATAATACCTTAAAATAATATCGTCAAATTATGAATAATAATAAAAAATTTAAATTTAAAAAATTAATATTAGTTTTTAATTTTGTGTTAATTAAACAACATTTTTAGTAATTTTTTTGTTTATTGCTAAGCAATTATTATTATTATTTTATTTTTTTAAAAATTGCTAATTAAATTAAAAATGAGTGTTTCAATTGATTTTTGATTATTATTTTTATCAAAAAAAAAAATAAAATATATTAACGTCATCATATTCAATGCTAATCATAATCATAATAAAAATAATATCAATTACAGTATTATTATTATTATAAAATAAAATTTTTATCCAAAAAAAATGATAAGTCATCGGTTTATTAAACAAAAAAAATTGATTTTTTGATTTAACTCAATTTTATTGTTATTATTATTATTATTATTATTATTATTTTCACTGATAATAATGACAAAATATTTTATATATTATATTATTTAATAAAATTATAGAGTATTTTCGCAAAATATATGATTTCTAATATATATTTTTTTTAATATTATATATTATATATGTGTTTATCAAATAATGATTACGTAAAACTTTTTCATTTATGTATATATTAATAATATATGAAAAAATGAAGTTATTTTTAAACTACTAAGAAATAAAAATCAATATTATATTTCATTATAATTATGATATTATATATATATATATATATATATATACCGGTATACTGTATATATATAGACAGAGAGAGAGAGAGAGAGATATAGAGAGATAAATCTTTAAGGGATTTAAATTACATGACTTTTGTTAAGCAATAACAGCATAACATCACTAATGATAATAATAATAATAATAATAATTTTATGTAGAGATTATGTACATAATTATTAAAATTTAAAAATAGATTATTTAATAGAAAATTCATTTTTTTAAGTCAACAACATTATTATATATATTATATTTCATTTAAAAATCAATATTAATATATAATTAAATCAAAAAATAAATTAATTAAATTAAGCTATATATATATTATTAATATATATATACGTATATAAATTACCAGTATCAATTAATTTGTGCTTTTTTTTATAATAGTGAGAGGTATTAATAATTAATTTAAAATTTAAATATAAATAAATAACTTAAAAAATTAATAATAATAATAAACAACATTAACAATAAATAGATAATTAATTAATTAATTAATTATAAATAAATAAATAATTAAAAAAAAAATTTTCTCATAAATCAAACAATCATTTCTTGTTGTTGTTGTTGTTGTTATTGGGAAACAATTCTTCGGTAACTTTCGTATCGATTCGTGACTCGGAGTAACCAAAAGTGGTCAACAATAGTCGCAAACCACCGACCACTCGGGCCATCACTTCGACCCGATTCTTCAGCTGTTGGTTTTCGGACATCAGTTCATTGATACGAATTTCGTTCAATTTCAGTCGTCGTTTGGCTTTTTCCCGACTCTTGCGGACAGCGATGTTATTCTTCTCGCGTTTCTGTTTATAATCATCAGTGGATCTACTGTTGTTGGATCTGCTGCTGCTGTCGTCAACAACAACGACGACACCTTTATCGCTATTATGATGACTACTACTGATATGATGATGATTAGGATCTTTCATTAGTGTCAACAACGGCTGATGACCACTGGTGGCCACTACTGTCGCAGCCGGCTGTATGCCAGTAGAGTACAGTACACCACCACTACTACTATTGGTGTTATTCATAGGCCGATGATGTTGTCGATGATGATGATGAGGATGAGGATGAGGGGGAACTGTAGTAGTAGTAGTATCAGTAGGTATGGTATCTATTAAGTTAATATCCGTTTGGCAACAGCTAAGTGTCGTATAGTTGTTGTTAGCAGTAATAGTAGTCGTATTGTTATACCGATGATGATTAGGTTTGACAGATAAATAATTGTTGTCAATAATTAATAAATTTTTATTATCATTATTATGATTATTATTATGACTGTTATCGTCATCGATGGTATTATTATCGATTCTGTTATAATAATCATTATTATTATTATTATTATAGCAACTATTATCGTGTTGTTGTTGTTGTTGATAATGATGATAATTATCACTATTGAATCTGATTTGTTGTTGCATTTGTATTATTAAAATAATAATAATAATACAATAGTTTTTTGTAAATAATATTATTGATGAATATTAATAATAATTATTATTAGAAAATATTAAAATATATATTTTTTTAAACACAATATGAAACACACAAACAAATTATTATTATTATATTAATAATAATTTATTATATATATATATATATATAAATCAATACAAGAATATTTGATTCAATATAATTTTTTTTATTATTATTACAATACAACACAAGTTTTTTTTAAATAGGGAAATGTTTGTACTGTATTTGAATAAACTAAATATGTTTTTTTGTGAAATGTTTCACAAAAAATAAAATAAAAAATAAAATGATATTTAATAAAAATTATTAATTTGTTTTATAATTTTGATATATAAAACTTTTGTTGTTGTTGTTGTTAATATACGATTACTATTTTAATTTTTTATAAAACACATATATTTAATTTTTCAACAAAAATATATATATAATAATCTGTATGTGTGTGTGTGTAGTGTTTAACTACCTTATAATACTGTAATAATTATAAGCATATTATATATATATATATATATATTATTAATTAAATCAAATTATTATTATTTTTTATAAAACAGCTTTTCATTGAATTATAAAAAACACAGAGTAGTAGTAGTAGTAGTAATAGTAGTGTTTTATATAGTAGTTATTGATTCACTATTGATACACAAATTTATAATAATAATAATAATAATAATTTATAATACTTTTATAAATAAATAAATTAGAGGCCAACAACACAAAAAAAATAAAATTAACTAAAAATATAATTATTTTTTAATTATTATTATTATTATTATTAAAAACATGTGTTAGTTTATTTAATATTTTTTTTAAATTGTATTATTATTATTAATATGCGATAATATAATAATAATAATAATAATAACAGTCAAGAATATATTATAAATATACTGTTATGAATAATAACAATCAAATAATATTTTTTATGACAGAATATATATGTGACACAACAATATAATAACAAAATAATAGGTAATAACTTTTTTTTTAATAGTTTATATACAATATGATATATAATATGATAAACAGTATAACTGTATGTATATAACTGTTTAGTTTGACAAACATATACAATATAACTGTTGATATAATAATAACAACAACAACACAATGATATTTAATGACAAAACAGCAGTCAAACAAACCGACACCAAAAAAAATAAGACTAGAAATAATAGTTTTATATATATATATATATATATATATATATATATATATATATATATAAACTAATATATAATTCAGTACTAAATACTATATATATACTGTCAGTATGTTTGCTGCGAAACATTTGACGAGTTGTGCAACAAATATACAGTATATTTATGTATTATATATCAATATACCTGTATATCTAAGTAAAAGACAATTTTGTATCTCTCTCTCTCTCTCTCTCTCTCTCTCTCTGTAATACCTGTATAGTCTATAGTTATATTATATAATTAGTAGTTAAGGCAACAAAAAACTTTTCAAAAAAAAAGTAGATGTCATTTGAATAATCAGTTGCGAAATCATATAAGATATATATAGGTATAGTTAGTATACCTGTAGTATAGTTAGTAACTTATAGTATATATATATATATATATATCATATAAATTATATAATATAAGTAATGTTTTTTTTCAGAGATTCACTAATGCATTACATTCATAGATCGTTTACTTTATATGTTTTTTTTGGTAACTATTATTTTGCTGTGTGTTTGTGTTGAATGTCAAACAACAAAATTACTTGACTCCAGGTTTGCGCAACAGTTGTCATATATTAATATATATATACTGTATATATACTGTATATATATATGCTAAAAATTATGGTTACCAGCGATTAAAATTAATTATATAATATATATGATCTGCACAAATATGACATTTTACTATATATATAATATACTATACTGTATATAAACTTTATATATTTAGTATACATATTAAAAAAATATTGTATATAATTGATATCATTTATACGCTTCTATAGTTCATTATTTTTATAATATATATGTTTATAATGTATATACAGGTATGATATATATATGATATGATATGATTTAACTAACTAACTAAAAAACAAAACAATTAAACATATCCATGATTTAGATAATTGTTTATTATTATTATTATGCAATAGTAGATTAAAATAAATATTTTTTTAAAAAAATTGTTGTTATCTTTATGTGTGTGTGTGTGTGTGTGTGTGTGTGTGTGTGTGTGGTTATGTGAAACAAAAAATAAAACAAGTTTATAAACTAATCAATAATATATATATATATATATATATATATATATATATATATATATATATATATATATATATATATATATATAACTTATATAATATAACAAACAATTATCGAGAGGTGTTTAAATGTTTGTATTATTATTGAATATATTATTGTTTTTTTATTATAATTATGAAAATATATTCAATAATATACTGTATATACTATTATTGAATATATTTTCAAATCATATTCATTGTATACTAATTTATACAATTAATATAAGTTAATAAACAAAACAAAATTTTACCATAAATACTATTTTTTTTATATTATATAATATACAGTATATATATTAATATTAATTTATGTAATACATAAATATTTTTAATTAAATAATAACATATGTTTACTATTTAATCAATTGCTAAACTAATTGATACCGGTATTTACTTGTTTAAGTTAATTATTAATATAGATAATTAATTTTTTAAAAGTACAATTAAAAAAAAATTAATGTAAATTATTTTTAAGTTTTATTATCAATAAAAATCAAATGTACAGTTAAAATATAACAATATTTAAACTAATTATTTTTTTGGGGGGAAAATTATGTTTAAAAATTTATAAGTTTTTTTTAAACAAAATACTAGCAAAAAATATTATTATTAATAATAATAAATTATTGTAAATAAAATTACAAACTTAAAAAAATTAATATATATTATTTTTTTAGCATTTATATTAGATTTTTATTTTTTATTGATAATAAATTGTAGATATCATTAAATATTATATCTATAGCATATCAACAAATATATATTAATTTTCAATTTATATATCAATCTATATATTAATAATATAAATGAAAATATTATATCATATATAATACTACCCAACAACAACAAAAAATATATATTAAGTTTTTAGACAACATAATTTATTGGGGCATACAATGCAAGTGTGTGTGTATTATACCTGTATATATACTGTACAGTATATTACTATTACATTTACTGTATTTATGGGGACAGGTAGCTCTCTCCAGGTAACTGTCCTGCGCACATGTATACCCAATAACTTTTTTTTTTTAATTTTTGCTTCAAAAACAATGTTTATTTGAAATCATTTTACATTTTGTATGTATTTATATAGTGTACGGTAAAAGTTAATAATATTGGTTATCAACTAAACAAAAAAAAGTGTTTTACCACACAATATGTATGTATAATATTGTTAATAAGTTTACTATAATTTTTTTAAAAAAAAAAATTAAAAATGTTTATTAGTTTTAAGTTTAATTTATTAGTAGTTACTAGTAATACTATATATATATACAATACAGTATATACTGTACATAGCATAGGGATAGGGATAGGCATGCAAAATGATGGCAGTCTATCCAATAGGGTGGGGCGTTCACCCAAAAAAATTATATTTGTTATATACATTATGTTTGTTAGGCATATATAATAACATCATATACAGTATATATATATTACTTAGAAATTTATCTGTGATTTTTTTATATATATATATAAAAAATTAAATGCAATTTTATATTAATCAATCAATCAATCAATTTGTGTTCACATTATTTAATAGGCAATCAAATTGTTTGGACACCAGTAATAACCAGTGAATAATAATAACCGATAATAATGTCAAGTCTTAGCGGTGGCAGCAGTCGTATGAGCGGCGATGATATACCGCCTAAATATCGTCTAAAAACATCGTATACCCTACTGGCCTCCGGTTATGTAGCATTGGCCGCATTGGTCACCCTAATCATATCGTTTGCCAGTCCCTATTGGCTATCATCTCATAGATATACGTACAAAAATTTTGTTAGACTCGGTTAGTATTTATTTTTTTTTTATATACCGTATAATAGATAACTTTTTTGTTGTTTGTTTTAATTATTAGTAAATTATAAGCTAATATAAAAAATTTAATTTAATTGTTGTTATGTTTTGTTGTATCAATAGGTCTCTGGGATTTTTGTTTCGACCATTACAGGTATATATATACAGTATATATATATATATATATATATATATATATATATATATATATATAATCTATTTTATATGATATATTTGGTAATTTGATAATAAGTTTTGTTATTATTATTGTTGTTATTGTTGTTGTGTTAATCATATACTGTAAATAAGTAATATTATATATATATATATAACACTTTATTAAACTTTAATTATTGTCTAGAATTATTTATTATATAATATATATGATATTTAATTTAATTAAAAAATATCATTTATCTATCATCTATTATATATGATTAGTATTTATTTGTAGCCATAAATTAAATTTAATTAATATATCATATAATAATAGTCTATAAAATATCTATAAAATTTTTTATTTGACTAATTGATTATTGTATTTATTTAACTAATTGATTATATGCATATATTTATATATATAGGCACCCACCCTATCAATATGATGAACTATTCAATGGTTGTCACTGGATCTATAGCTCCAAGTACCAGAACATTAGAGATTGGCTACAACCGGGTAATTTGATTAAAAATTTATACCGGTTATCCCCACCCCACCCCACCAATTGGTTTATAGTCGGTTATCTACTACAATGACAATTGGTCACAAAAAACGGTTTTAATATACAATATTATACTGTATATATAGAGATATGATAACACCACCAAATCATACCTACCAACCAACCAACCAGCCAACACACCCAATAACAACAATTATCAATAGTATATGACTTCCCCCCCCCCACTGATAAGATATCTGTGTTTTACTGGTATATACAGTATATTATTATTATTAGTATAACTATTATGTATTTATGATATTTAGAGAGAGATTATGTCAATTACTACTGTTTTTTTGTTGGTTGAATACAGTATTAAATTATTATATCAAATAAATCAAGTAATTGATTTGTTATGGTTTTTACTGTATATAATGAGTTATAATTTTTTTATTTAAAAAATTATAATTTCTAATATTGTGTATTATTATTTTTTTTAATTAATTAATTAATTTTATTTGCATCTAGGTTGGTTTATGTTTGTCCAGGGAATGCTATGCATATCATTGATATTTTCGGTACTATCGCTGGCCTTAATCAGTGTAACTATAATGCATTTTCTTAACCGGTATGTCGTAGCCGTAATCGGGTCGGCATTTTTGATGCAAGTTTGCGCCGGTAAGTGTGTTGGACATACACACACACACATACATACATACAGACACATACAGACACATACAGACACATACAGACACATACAGACACATACAGACACATACAGACACATACAGACACATACAGACACATACAGACACATACAGACACACATACAGACACACATACAGACACACATACAGACACACACACACATACATACAGACACACACACACATACATACATACAGACACACACACATATAGACACACACATATACAAACACACATACATACAGACACACACACGCACACACACATATATATATATATACAATTAGTTTTTTTTCAATACATTACATATAATTTTTAAAAAAATAATTCTGTATATTATGTAATAATAATAATAATAATAATATCTATATATTTCGTGAGTTACTATACTAACTATTAAATAAATAGCTAACAAAATACATAAATGTAATGAATTATATATATACACTGTATTATATAACTACTTATACAGTATAATAATGCTCTACTAATAACTAATTTTTTTATTTATAATTTTTTTTAAAAATTTTCATATAATAATAATTATTATTATTATTATTATCTCACAGAATCTCAATTGTATACAAAAATCAGATGAAATTGTTAATTTCAATAAAAACTTCAATTTAGTATTTAGTATATCATAATCAATATACTGATAATGATGTTAATGCATATTAATAACAACAACAACAACAAAAATTACATAAAAATTAATATCACACACACATACATACATACATACATACACATACACATACACATACACATACACATACACATACACATACACATACACATACACATACACATACACATACACATACACATACACATACACATACACATACACATACACATACACATACACATACACACACATACACACACATACACACACACACACACACACACATACACATACACATACACATACACATACACACCTAATAGGACATTAATAATAATAATATCCATAAAACTAATTGATATATTTGTTTGTTTTTTTCACACATATATATAGCAATACCCTTATTCCTGGGTTGGCTAGTATTCTGTATAATGCATTCCGACCGATCGTGGCTTATGTATCCCATGTATAACCATCTGGATTGGGCCTTCTATGTATGCATACTGTCCAATGTGTTGCACCTGTTAGCCGGCCTAATGCTATTGTATGAAACATTTAAGACCCGACAGCGCAAACAAAAGTTGACAAACTTGGTCTACAATATGCAGCCCAGGTTTTAGACCCAATTTTATTTTTTTTGATATATATATGATTTTTTTAATTGTCATATCATTATTATTAAATGCCATATATTAAATGTCTACCAAAATAATAAAAACATTTAACTATTATTATTGTCTACCCGTCCCATATACCACACCTCCATTCAAAACTAATTCATGCCATTATTATTATTATTATTATTATGAAACACATAGTGTGCACACCCTTTCATTATTATTATTATTTTTATTGATAAAGTTTATTATCATATGAATTATGATTTTTATTATTATTATTATTATTAATGGATTAGTTATTATTTTACAAAAAAAATTAAAAAAATGTTTTAATATTCTATATGTTATTTAATATTATCAATTTTATTTTTATTTTATTTAACGTTTATATTATTTTATTAATATATATGATATTATTATTATTGAAAGTAATTATTAATGATTTATATTAATTAATTAAAAAAAATTTAATCGCTTTACAATTTTAATTTTTTTTTACAATTTGCACCCAAATTATTGTTGCTTATAATTTCATTATCACATTAAAATATATTATTATTATTATCATTATTTTATTTATTAATTAAAAAAAATTATTAGTATATTGTTATTATAATTAACAATTAACTATAACAAACCACACACCAAAAAAATGTTTATTAAAATTATTTACTTATATATTATTTTTTATATGATTTATTCATATATTTTTTCAGACAACCCAATAGTGATGCCTACGATTCAACAATGCCTTTGAAAAAGTCAAAGTCATCACCCATTGAAAGACATACACACTTTTCGCAAGTTTAACACATAATAATAATAATAATAACCACAAAATAATTAATTAATTAATTAATTAATAATATTAACCAACAATTTTTGCACAATTAGTCTCTCTGTTTTTTTGGGTGTAAATAATAGTTTATTACACATTAATTAATTAATTAATTTTGATAGCAATTTACTTATATATATATATATATAAAACAACATGTTTTTGATAGCAATTTTTTAGTTATATATATAGTGCAAAATATATATATATATATATAGTTAAATACTTGCTATTAAATCATATATACTAATTTATTATTATTATATAATTAATTAAATTTCAAAACACTACTTACCGGGAACGGTATATTTTGAGCACACATCCAATACATAGGCCATCGATTCAATGGGTATATTAGCGTCAATTATAACTAACGGTGCAATTTTGATGTCATCAACAAATTGTGATATCTATTTATATAAATTATAATTGATTTTTCACCAAATAAATTTTTAAAAAAAATATATTAATATATAATTAACAATATATAGTACACTAAATATTTTTTTGCAATATATTTACCAAACAATTTATACATTTTAAATATTAGTGTGTATATCATTATTATTAGTATTTTTTAGTAAATATCATAATTAAAATATTATTAATGATAAATAGTTACTATTAAATAACAACAACAAAAATTTAGACTGTATCCATATATCAATTGTACAAATAAAAAATAAATAAAATAAATTATAGCATAATTTTTTTATATATATATATTAATATATAATACTTATACTTATCAGTACTTATGAGATATCATGATATCATATATTAATATATATATTAATATAATGTAATTACTTAAGCATTAGTTAACAACATTAGTTAGTTACTAAAAAAAACGCTAAATGGATATTAAATTTATTATATATATATATACTGTAAATTATATATATATGTATACATATGTATAATATAGATATATATAATAAAATTATGAAAAAAAATAAAATAATTAAATACAAATTACATGTTGTTTAGTAATTAATTGATGACATCGGAGATCGCCGACCACTAGTCGACATTCACCGTTGCCGTCGACAATGACAGTACACGAAGAGGTCGGTATTTCATCTGATATTTCTATACCATTGGGATTCTGTGAGATAATAATAATAATAATAATAAAATGAAAATTAAAAAAAATTAAAAATAAAAAAATAGTTATTAGTAGAGCATTATTATATAAGTGAAGTTATATATACTGTATATATATATATATATATATAATTCATTACATTTATGTATTTTGTTAGCTATTTATTTAATAGTTAGTATAGTATAACACGAAATATATAGATATTATATATTATTATTACATAATATACAGAATTATTTTTTTTAATTATATGTAATGTATTGAAAAAAAAAATTGTGTGTGTGTGTGTGTATATGTGTGAATGTGTGTGTGTGTGTATGTGTGTGTGCATGTATGTATATGTGTGTGTATGTGTGTGTATGTGTTTGTATGTGTGTGTATTTATTTTTGTGAGTATGTATGTGTGTGTGTGTGATATTAATTTTTTATGTAATTATTGTTTTTGTTGTTGTTATTATGCATTAACATCATTATCATTATATTGATTATGATATACTAAATACTAAATTGAAGATTATTGAAATTAACAAAAAAATGTTTTTATACCAATGTATAAATATGTTATAAATATTGATATATTAATTTTAGTATATAATTAGTGTAATTATGGAAAAATTAGTAAATTTTTGCTAATAATAGTTTGTTTAATTTTTTATTGAAGAAAAAAAACTAAAAAATTAATGGTAACAATAGTTTTCCACAAAAAAAAAATTAAACTAATATAATATTTTTAATAGTAATTTCTATTGTAATATATCTTTGTTTTATGTTTTTTATTAAATTTATAAATAAAATGTATATTAATAAATATTTTGTTGTTTATGATGCATAAATTTTAAATAATATATATATATATATTACTATTAATATATATCCTAAATATTGCATAGATATTTTATTATTATTATTATTATTTGATATTTTGACATTAAATTATTTATATAAAATATATAATATTGCAATAGTGGGTCAAATCAGCAAAATAGTTTTGTTTTTATTTAAATAATTAAAAACATAATTATTACATAAGCTAAATTATTGAAAACTTTCCCTATAATAAACAAATGCTTATATACACTAATATTTCAACATTAAATAATTTTATATTGAAGTCAAGGATATATTGTAAGGGTATTTTATTTGTTATACTCTGAAAAATTATTTCAAAAATTATTCTTATTTTTATTTGTTAAAAATTTATAACAGCACTAAAATGTTTTACAAAAAACCTAAAGGTAAACACCTTGTTTTTAAGGAAACTTTATCCAATATTTTGTGTTAAATAGAGTGTTAAAATAATGCACTAAAATGTTATAGAAAAAATTAAATAGTAAACTCCCAGTTTTAATAGTGATTAAATCCTGACTCAATGTGACACACTTTCTCCTCACGTACACTTTAGTATAAATAGAGGTGTCTCTCAGACACCAAAATCAGTTCTCCATTTGGAGTCATACTACGTGTATTACTTTAAAGTGAATTAATAAAAGTATTTGCATATTACTTTGTGTGTGTGTTTACTTTGTCATCGCGAATCAACTGTTTGGACATCTTAAGGGACGCCTTTGGACCTATCCACAACTACGCGGACAGCTAACAACTATTACGTAAGTAAATATTTTTATTATGAGAACTCCGGACCCCGTATCCGTTAACGGACGGCTCTTAGTGTACCTTATAGGCCCACGGTCCTTATAGGCCCACGGTCCTTATAGGCCCACGGTCCTTATAGGCCCACGGTCCTTATAGGCCCACGGTCCTTATAGGCCCACGGTCCTTATAGGCCCACGGTCCTTATAGGCCCACGGTCCTTATAGGCCCACGGTCCTTATAGGCCCACGGTCCTTATAGGCCCACGGTCCTTATAGGCCCACGGTCCTTATAGGCCCACGGTCCTTATAGGCCCACGGTCCTTATAGGCCCACGGTCCTTATAGGCCCACGGTCCTTATAGGCCCACGGTCCTTATAGGCCCGCGGTCCTTATAGGCCCACGGTCCTTATAGGCCCACAGTCCTTATAGGCCCACGGTCCTTATAGGCCCACGGTCCTTATAGGCCCACAGTCCTTCCAGGCCCACGGTACTTCCAGGCCCACGGTCCTTCCAGGCCCACGGTACTTCCAGGCCCACGGTCCTTCCAGGCCCACGGTCCTTCCAGGCCCACGGTCCTTCCAGGCCCACGGTCCTTCCAGGCCCACGGTCCTTCCAGGCCTTGTAACCCTATACGGATCCGAAACCCTAGATGGATCTGAATCCCTACACGGATCTGAAACCCTAGACGGGACTGAAACCCTAGACGGATCTGAAACCCTAGACGGATCTGAAACCCTAGACGGGACTGAAACCCTAGACGGATCTGAAACCCTAGACGGATCTGAAACCCTAGACGGATCTGAAACCCTAGACGGATCTGAAACCCTAGACGGATCTGAAACCCTAGACGGATCTGAAACCCTACTTGGGTGACAGAGCCTATTTGGGTGACAGAGCCTATTTGGGTGACAGACCCTATTTGGGTGACAGACCCTATTTGGGTGACAGACCCTATTTGGGTGACAGACCCTATTTGGGTGACAGACCCTATTTGGGTGACAGACCCTATTTGGGTGACAGACCCTATTTGGGTGACAGACCCTACTTGGGTGACAGACGCTATTTGGGTGACAGACCCTATTTGGGTGACAGACCCTATTTGGGTGACAGACCCTATTTGGGTGACAGACCCTATTTGGGTGACAGACCCTATTGGGGGACAAAACCTATTTGGGCTAAAGAATTAATTGGTCAGAGTAGAATAAATAGGAAACCGCTCGTTCCTAAGCCACGCATTACTATAAGTTATCACTAAAAGAGTCAAAACCGTAAGGTAAGTGGTGTATTGCCGAGTGTTTGGTTTACATAAGGAAGGTTAGACAAACTTAGATACCCGTAATGTACCCACTTCCCCTACAATATAATAATAATAATAATAAACCCCATAAACCAAATGTCATGTAAAACAATAATAATAATAATCACCAGTAATTACCAGTAGACAATGTTTTAGTATAAAATACTAAAAAACTTTTTTTTTTAAACTAAAAACTAAAAAAATAAAATAAAAACTCACTTTTAAATCATTACACCGGAGTATGGCTTTACCATTGCTATCGTTTCCAACTGAAGATATAAATATAGGATTCAAACCAAGTTTTGATAGACAATCAAATATATTGCGTCCGACGCCACCCAATGTTGTCCTAATGTTTCCGCTATAAGTACTGCCGTCTAACTGTATATATATATATAAATGGGTTTTAAATCATAAAATAATAGACATTATTATAAATCATATATTATTATTTAATTTTTTTTCTGAAAAAATGATTTATTTATTAAGTTATATATATATATATTATAGTTATTTATTTATGTTATTAGATTCTGTATATATATATATATATATTGTTTTGATAAATAGTTTTATATGAAATAATTGTTTTTGATATATAAAATTTTTCAGAAAATATAATAATAAAAATCTATTATATCGTTTAGCATCTATTATTATATTATATTCAATAATAATATATCATATATTTATTTATTTATTATTATTTTTGATTGAAAGCTATTTCATGGGCTAAGAATGCAGAATAACTACTAATTTTTTGGTAATAATAATATAATAATATAATTAATTAATTAATTTATCAAAAATTTTTTGGTTGTTTGTTATATATATATGTTTTGAAAATAATTTTTGAATTATAAAAATATTCTTTTATATAAAATTTTTATAATAAAATACAATTTTATTTTTATACAAAAAAATGTCATTAAAATATTTATTACTCTATAAAACTAAACTTGATTTTTAGTATTTAATAATTTTTTTTTAAAAAAAAATCAAATCAAAAATCTTATTCAATTTATAAATTTAAATCAAAATATAAATAATTTATAAAAAAAATGTCAAAAAATATTATTTGATATAAAAAATGCGCAAAGAATACATTTTAAATGGGTATAAAATGGGAAAATAAATTTGAAATAACATTACATACACACACCAACAAAAAAATATAAAATAAAATAAAACTTTTTTTTGGTTATATTTTTATTTGTGTAGACATTTCGTGAACCAATCGATTTGTCGGTGCCATTGATTGATTGAAAATAAATCTATAAAAGTTTTTTGTTGTTGTTGTTGAATATATTTTTTTATATAAGTTAAATATATATTTAAAAAGTTTTTTATTTGGGTTTCAATTTATTGAATTTCTATGGGATACATTGCATACATAGCCGAAAAAAAACTAAAATAAATTTGTTTTTACAATAAAATAAATGGAAAGTACAGTAATGTATTGTATGGCATATATATATACAGTATATATATATATATATATATATATATATTATATATTATATATTATATATTATAAGATATATTGAAAGACAACTATTGATGTGTGAGTGCGCACAAGTGTTGACCAAATATATATATATATTTCTCAATATCAATACATATACAGTATATATACTGTATATATACCATATAAACGGTCTGACATACAGTAAGTTACATAACAACTACTACTACTACTATCGGCGCCGGAGACGACTGAGTCAACTCCATAAGCAAAATCAAACCGACTTAAACATAGAGAGAGAGAGAGAGAGAGAGAGAGAGAGACTTATATATAGATTTTTCAATATATACAGAATATTCTGTATATACAATATATATATATAAACTGACTGACTCTGTGTGTGTTTTAATGTATAGCAAAAAATTCAGTCTTCAATTGATATCACAAATATATTTCAAGATTTTCTTTATAATAATAATAATAATATGACTCTCAAGTAATGTCTATACTATTTAATGTACTGTAATATCATAGCCAACATATATAAAAAAAACATTGACAACTAATTAATGATATTTTGTTTAGTCATTAATGTTTGGCAATCATTAGCAGTCGATGGCAAACAAATACAACTACTATTATAGCTATATATAATATATATTAAAATACAGTATATAAACAAATTGTTTGTTAAATTTTGTGTTTTATTTTTAATTTAATCTATATTTAGATTTTTTTTCTCTCTCTCTCTCTCTTTATCTAATCGCTAGTGTTTTGTGTGTTAGTGTGTTATTGTGTGTCCGCATCACAGTATCTCTCCATCACTTACTTAATAATATAACAATAATATTATCATTATAATACAATTATTATATTATATATATTTATATATATATATAATAAAAATGTACAGAAAAAATCCCATATACTGTATAATAAATCAATGGATAATTTGAATTATTTGGATTCAGTAAGTAATTATAATAATTAATAAATAAAATGTATTATTATTATTATATTAGATTTTATTCAATTAATATATATATGAATTATCATATTATCTATATGTATAGTATAACTATCTGTTTAATGTATTATTTAGGTTTCTTTTAGTTACATTGTATACTAGATATTTAAAATTATAATTTAGTATTTAAAAAAACTAAAAATTTATATACAATTTTATTATGTAATTTACTATCTTATATATATATATAATAAAAATTAGCATAATTTTAATGGTTATGTTTATTATTATTATTATTATTATTATTATTATTATATTTATAATAAATATTTATTGATATAATGTTTATTGTTTATTTGATACAATTTACATAATATATAGATATTTATATATATATATATATATATAATGTCTACCGTTATATGTTTTAATAAAATACTAATAATAATAATAATATTAATACAAATTAGATGCTAATTATCATATATTAAAGAAAATAATGTCCATTATATATATATAATATATGAAAAATATGTTACCATTAATAATAAAATAATTTATTTTATTTATTTTTAATAATTTTCTAGTTTTTTTGTTGGTATTTAATTTTTTATATATCATGTACTTTATATATAAATTATATTTAAAAAAAATAATGATTCACTTTGTATTCATGTCTTAACATAATTAGTTAAATAAATATATATAAAAAATGATAATTAAGGCACACTTGAATGAAAATAAATAAATAAAAATAAAAAATATATATCTAATGTTAAAAAATAAAATTACAACAACAAAAAATACTAATTGCATTATAAATTAATTGTAACCAATTTTGGTTTAATTTAGATAAATTTATTTTTTTTGTTGTTGAATACTATCATTATAAAACAACAACAACAAAAAATATTACAATAATATTATTATCATTAATAATACTAATAATAATAATGATACTAAATTTGTACTAACTATTAGATAATAATAATAAAAATAGTATAATAATTAACTATTAAATCTGGAATTATAATATAAATTAATATTTATTAAATAAAATTTTAATAATTTTTACTAAATATAAAATGTTTCACTTAAAAACATCTGTTAAATTATATTTAAAAGATAGGATTTAAAATAAATTTAAAAACAATTACAACAACAACAACAACAACAAAATAGTTAAACTAAATTAAATTCAAACTTTCAATTGTCATTATTTTAGACAAATGTACAGTAATTTAAATAATGAAAACAAAATAAAACTAAACTATTATAATAATTATTATTATTATTATTTACATTTAGCTTATATATACAGTACAGCTAATGGACTAATGGATTTCAAACGAGAGAAATTTACTGATTATTTTAATTTAATTAAATATATTTATATAAACAAAATAATACTTTAGATAAAACAAATTTGTTTGAATAAAACTCAAAAATAAATTGCACTAATTTATAGATAATTAGATTATATTAGATATATTTTTTATTATTGTGTTGTATATAATAATAATAATATATATATATTAGTTTGAATTTAATATTATAGGATAAATAGCAAATTTCCATAGAAATTTATCTGATTTAACATTTTTTTTTGTTGTCGATAAAAATAAATCATTTAATTACAAACAAATAATAATAATAATTGTATTAAATTTTCAAATATAATATCTAATAAATTTTTACTTTGATTAATTAATTAATTATTACAATAAAAAAAATTAAAAATAAATAAACTAGAAACTAGGTAAACTTTATAATAATAATTTTTAGAAATTTATTTATTGATTATTTATACTATAATAAGACACTCTCACAAAAATTACAAGTAATATTTTCAAAGAAATATTCTCCAAATGTTTTTTTTAATTAACTTTTTTTTGTTTGTTTTTTTAGTATAGTTATTTATACTACTATTACTAATCTAAAGTACAGTAGTTTCACATTAATATTTAATTATCAATTTAATTATTATACAGTTGCACCACTACTACTATTTTTTTAGATATATATCCTAAATTTGCATATTATATTAAAATTAAATTAAATATCTATATATATGCTTATTTGATTAACCTGGATCCTGGATATTTTTTTAATTTTAATTTTATTATATTTTTTCTGTATTTTATATAGATATACAGTACTACTACTGTTACTACTAAGTATAACTTGTATAATGAAATTTAATTTTATAATAATAATAATCAAACATTGGCTACAATTTTATTTTGTGTGTGTGTCGGGCACATCAAACATAATGTAGAAAATAAATATTAATATAAAACATATTATTATTATTATTATTAATATTAAATATTATTAATAAAGTGCTTCCGAAATATTAGACACACAAAAAAATTAATTAAATTCAATTTTTTTTTTCATTAATACAAAAAAAAAGAAATCATAAAAATTTCATTCATTTAAAACTCTTTAAAAACTAATTTAAAAAAACTAATAATAATAATAATTTTTATTAATAATAAATTTATCAAAAAAAATAATATTCTTTACTAATATTAATATATTAAATAAATTGAATATAATTCAAATAAAATTTACAAAAAATCTAACATTTAATTATTGATTATTATTTAAAATTTTAACAATTTAATAAACATTAAATAAATAAACTATAAAAATAAATCTATATATTTAGTAGTAGTAGTATATCTAGTATATAATTTAGGAAATTAATTATTTATTTTTTAAATAATAATAATAATTAAAAACTCTAATTACTGTTTAATTAAATTTATTCTATATATATAAATATTATTATTATTATTATTATTAATTATATGATAATACCATATAGTTTCTGAAACATAGTGCCAATGTTTTTAAAGACAATGAGTCGTGCCATGAGATACTATAGATTTTGGATCTACTCGTGCAATATATCACTATTGATAGCTACCATCATCTATACGATAGCCTTCATATGTATTATCAATGATAATAAAATGCTATTAATTAAATCCATACGACTATATCAGCCGACGTTTCTCTATAACTACTGTGCGATTATACTACAGGGAGGTGTACTACAGGTAAATTATAAATCATATTATTATTATTATTTAGTTATGTATATATATATATAGATATATTTTTTTGGTGGCAATCAATCAATTATGATATTATGTACAGAATATATATATATAGTGTATATAAAGTTATTTAATATATAYATGTGTACGGTATGAATGAGTTTATTATTACAGAATATTCTGTACACACTATTATATACATTGTATATCAATATAAGTATAGAGTATATAATAGATTAGTTATTTACAGTAGTCTATACCCCTATTATTATTTATTAATATTTATATGTAAATATTGTTGCTGTTTAATTGATAAATTAATTTATATGATGATAATATTAATTGGGGGTAATAATAATATAGTAGTGAAAAATATTAAGTTATTTTTTTAAAAAATAATATATAAACTAAGAGATTGTAATTATAGTATATTATAGTATATATATATATATATATATATTTCATTTTGTTTAATAAAGTGATGATATATTACATAATAGATGATATACTATATATATATATGTAGTCTACTGTACTGTAATAACAATGATAATTATACTTTACTATAATAATAATAATATATAGTATAGCTATTTGACTTGAAATTTTTGAAACATTTTTAATAACATTTTTCATAATTAACTCTTTATATTGTATATTAATATCTAAACAGTATTATACAGAAATTTTTTTTTGAAAAATTTTTATAGAGTATTAAAAATTTAGTTTATTTTTCTTAGTTGTAATTATAATAATAATAATAATAATAATAATAATAATAATAATAATAATAATAATAATAATAATAATAATAATAATAATAATAATAATAATAATAATAATAATAATAATAATAATAATAATAATAGGAGGAGGCACAGTGGTGTAGTGGTTAGTGTGTAGGGCTATGTAGTGTAATGGAGAGTAAGATCTATAGTTCGAGCCCCGATGTGGTAAAGCAATTTTTCTGAGAAAAAAAAAATGTTTTAACTGTGCTTCCCGTCCCTGCCCAACCAACGCTGTTTAGGACGGCCAACTTAAGTAGTATGGGGAAAGCGGGGTGCTAAGTGAGGACGAGTTTCTGCCCGACCCCGGGTATCGGTACTTCGGTATCGGTACCCACCTGGGGGTACCCGCAAGGGTGCCCCCACCCGGGGGTGCCAGTAAAAAGGTGCCCCCACCCCGAAGAGACGTCCGCAAGGATGTCTCTTCACCCTTCGAGTAGTTACTCGTCCTCACACGCAATGGCCACTTTTGTTTCAAAAAAATAAAAAAATCCTATTTCAACAAACACATGTTAGTGGTGAGAAATGGGTGGCAATAGACACATGTTAGTGTTGAGCTTATTCTAGGGACTGGGACCCCGTAAAAAGGCCAAAAACAAATATATATATAATTATGATTACACGTAGTCGAAGGAATAACGGGGGGTGTTCGGGAGGTACCCTCTCAAATAAATCCCGCGTTCAGCAGGTAGGCATTGACTGCAGTTCGTTAAGTATGCATCATATCCCACGCAGTGATGTGCTATGCGGGCAAAGCTGTGATGTAATGCGACCGCAGACTAGTCAACAAAATCAGACTAACCTCCAAAATGTTTCAGTTCAAGCTGGTTCCCAGCGACAACTGACCAATTTGGTTGAAAAATCGCAAAAGCGCATGAAATGGACACATGAGATGAATACCTTGATAATGCGCGAATACTACAGATCAACTCGACTCGAAACAAATATGACTGATTACAGAAACCAAATTTACTTAGCATTCAAACAGAAATATCCAGAACTAAATGTAACGGAACAAAGAATTGCAGACCAGCGGCGATTCTTAGCAAAGAATAATAAAATATCCCCAATAGAATTACAAGAAATCAAACAGCAAGTGGCACATGAACTATCATTAAATGAAACAACTGAATTAAATACCACAGTAGAAGTAGTGCCAGAAATGGAAGAGACACCTACAACAACAGATAACAGAATCAATACAAATGATGAAATAAATAGAATAACAGCAGAAAATGAACTAAAAACTTCTTTAGAACAATATAAAGACTTTGAAATAGAACTCAGACCTAAGTTACCAAAAATAAAAAGTGGCGTAAAAACAAGATCTACAATAATAACAATTAATGATATACTTAAAGATTACATCGAAGATAACATGTCGTTGAGCACAATTAATACAATAACATACTGTGCAGCAGTAGCAGTATCGAGACTCTTAGGCTACAAAATACAACACATGTCAACTACAAAACTAAATCAAGAAAATATAATACCTAAATGGCAAAAGCGAATAGAGACACGTATAGAAGGAAAAAGACAAGTAATAGGAAGAATAACGCAAGTGTTAAATGGAAACAAATCAAAAAGACTTAACCAATCATTAAAAGATATATACCGATTATTACAGACAAAACCTGGAAAACCTGAATTTGAAGCTATTATCCGGAATTACAACGACACATTAAAACAAACAGTTCAAGCACTATCACAAAGAATCAGAAGATATAAACAACAAAGCGAAAGACGAAAGCAAAATACAATGTTCTATAATAACGAAAAAATGTTCTATAGAAATCAAAACAAAATAAATTCAAGCAATATTAACCATACACCACAAATAGATGAAATAGAAAACTACTGGAAAGAAATCTGGAGCAACCCAAAGGAATATAAAGAATCTAATTGGATAAATGATATTGAAGATGAAAATAAAAAAATACCACCTATGACTTCAGTAAATATAATTAAAGATGACTTAACCGAAGCCATCAAGAAATCCCACAATTGGAAAAGCCCAGGACAAGACAAAATACAAAACTTCTGGTACAAACACTTTACAACAGTACATCAACCAATGGCAATAGCAATGGATAAAATAATAAAAACAGGACAAACCGATGACTTCCTCACTTCCGGAATAACATATCTACTCCCAAAAACAGAAAGTACATCAGATCCCAGCAAATATAGACCCATCACTTGCCTAACAACAATGTATAAAATCCTAACATCCATAATATCAACAAAAATATATAATCATTTAAGTAACAACAACATAATAGCTGAAGAACAAAAAGGCTGTATAAAACACTCAATGGGATGTAAAGAGCAATTAACAATAGACAATATTATAACAATAAGAGCTCGTCAAAAACATAGAAATCTTGAAATAGCATACATAGACTATAAGAAAGCATTCGATTCAGTCCCACATAAATGGTTATTAAGAGTGTTAAAACTATATAAAATTGACAACACACTGATAAACACATTAGAAAATATGATGAAAAAATGGAAAACTAAATTGTGTGTCAATACAAATAATGGAACAAAAATAAGTACAGAAATCAAAATAAATAGAGGAATATTTCAAGGAGATTCACTCAGTCCTCTGTGGTTCTGCTTAGCCATAAACCCACTATCATCACTACTTAAAAAGCTAAAAGGCGTAAATCTAAAATCAAGTAATACAAAATATAATCTAACACATCTACTATATATGGACGACTTAAAACTATACGCCGAAAAAGAATCTGATTTAAATGCAATGTTAAAAACAACAGAAACTTTCTCCAATGATATAAATATGGAATTTGGATTAGATAAATGTGCTATAATGAAACTGAAAAGAGGAGTCTATTCTGAAAGAAATCAATACGAAACTGAAAATGGATATATAAAGGCACTAGAAAATGGAGATATATATAAGTACTTAGGAATTAAGCAAATGCATAAATCTAAAATGACAGAAGTTAAAGAAGAAATAAAGAAATCATTAAACCAAAGAATAATAAAAATACTAAAATCTCAACTAAACTCAAACAACAAATTCAAAGCAATAAACACTTGGGCTATACCTGTACTGACATACTCGTTCGGAATAATAAAATGGAGTAAAACAGAACTTGAGACAATTGAAAGACATATAAGGCGACAACTTACAATGTTTGGACTACACCACCCTAGAAGTTCTGTAGCACGACTATGTGTTAGTAGAAAACATGGGGGTAGAGGGTTACTAAACATTGTAAGCCTTGAAGCCAAACAGCGAGAATTGCTGAGAAAATACCATCAACAAAAATGCAATGTCTCAGAGCTCCACAAAATAACATCAACACTCGATTACAACTACACACCTCTAAATCTCAGCAATAATGAACATCAAATAGAAATACAAAATGAAAAAGAGAGGATTAACACATGGGCCTCAAAAGAACTTCACGGAAGATACCGGGCAGAACTCAACCAAACACACGTAGACGAAGAAATGTCTACAAAATGGTTGAAGTACGCCGGTCTTCATGGAGAGACAGAGGGGTTCATGATGGCAATACAAGATCGAGTGATTCCGACACGAAACCATCAGAAATACATCCAAAAGCTAAATATACCAACAGACAAGTGCAGGATGTGTCATATGGAGTCCGAAACAATAGAACATATACTAAATGGGTGTAAAGTACTCACAAACACCGAGTACCTAAGCCGTCACAACCAAGTAGCCAAAATCATACATCAGGAATTGGCAATAAGATTCGGACTAATCAAAGAACCATTACCATACTATAGATACGAGCCACAAAGTGTAATGGAAAGCAACAGAGCCAAGCTCTACTGGGATAAAGAAATAAGAACAGATAAGACTGTGGCCCACAACCGCCCAGATATAGTACTAGTAGACAAACATCAAGATAAGGCGTACATAATAGACATAGCGGTCCCACTAACACACAAACTACAGGACACGCATAGTGAGAAACGCCGAAAATATACAGACTTGGCTATGAGATCAATAAGATGTGGCGCATTAAGAAAGTTGAAATCATACCTATAATCCTGTCATCAATGGCCGTAATACCGAAAAATCTGGCCCTAAGTTTGGAATCACTGGAAATCAGAAAAACTAAGATCTATGAAATGCAAAAAGCAGTGATACTTCAGAGTTGTAGAACAGTAAGAAAAGTACTAGACTTGAGTTGAGTCTAACCAGTCGTGTCTCTGCCACCAAAAGTGGCCGACACAACTGTGATCACACCGGAACAACCGTGATATACAAAGATAATAATAGTAATTAAAAAATTAAAGCAATTTTGCAAAAATTTATGATACATTTATATACAACAAACATTTTTTTTGTTGATGAAAAGTTATTATTATCATTAAAAATGTTAGTTTTTTTTGCTTTATTTAACTAATTTAATTAATTTTATAGACAATAATTATAATATTATATATAAAGTTTGATTAGACATTAAAATTATATATATATATATATATATTAATCASTRTTTAGATWRCATTWTATATTACACATGAAATATATAATAATCACAATAAWAAAAAATTATTTTTATAGTTGAAAGTGAAAGTCAATGATTTTTTTTAGTCAAGTAGTAGTAATAGTAAATAAAATATTATTATTTTTTTATAAAAAAAACTAAATGTCAGGGAATGTTATTTGTGTCATAAAAATGATAATCTGTTTTATCATTTATTTTATATATATATATATATATAATATGAGATACATAAGCGCTATACTGTAGTATARYATTACATGCTTTAACTGTATATATAATATATATATATATATATATAATATTATTAAGTTATTCAAAGATTACAATAACTTTATACTTAAATATAATAATAATAATAATTGAAATAAAATCATGCATATGATTTTCCAACAAAATGAATTTTAATAAAAAAATCATTAAATATATTATTATTATTATATGATATATTAAATTTAAGTAAAGAAAATAATGTTTAAAGTTATATATATATATATATATAAAAAATTATAATAAAAAAATCAATATAACATTGAAAATTATTTTTAACTTAAAAATGTTAATTTATTTTWTTTTTTTTTWRGTATTTTTAAAGTGATATAAAACAGGAAAAATATTTTAAATAATAATACATTTATTATAAATAAAATAGTATTAAAATTTAAAATATATATATATATATAGTTTATGTTAGATCATAAATTTGATGTATAATAATAAAATTTAATTTGAAAATTTATATATAATATGTTTAGTAATTTTTAACTTTAATCCAACACAACATAATAATAATAATAATAACAAAAATAAATACAGTAATATTTATAATAACAACAAACTTACAATAGTTACTGGATGCTATTTTTTTTAATTTTAAATAAAAATTGTAGCATTAATTTTAAGTCAATAAAAATAAAAAATAATAATTATTGTTATTATATGTTTGTTGGATGAAAAAACAGGAAACCTTTAAATTAAAAGTATTTTTTTAAAATAAATAGATAATAATAATAATAATAACTTTTATCTTATTTTATTATTATTAGTATTATTATTAAAAATACAAAGTAATACTGTGTATGACAACGACAATAACAAAGTTAATAATAATAATAATAATAATAATAATAATAATAATATTAATGTTATATACTTTTTACAAAATAAAATAGTTTAGTTTTATTTAGTTTTACAAAAGTTATTTAGTTTAAGTATATAATATATATATAATAATAAAAATTATTAAGTGTATCATCATTTTGTGTGATCCATTTAAACGTGTGTTATATATATACTGTATATATATAATAATAAAACCAAAAAATTTTAATGTCTTTTTATTTATTATATAATTTTTTATTTTCATAGATAGGATTTGCGGTCCAAGTAATATATGTTATAATGTGTGTGTGTGTGTATGTGTGTGTGTATGTGTGTGTGTATGTGTATGTGTATGTGTATGTGTATGTGTATGTGTATGTGTATGTGTATGTGTATGTGTATGTGTATGTGTATGTGTATGTGTATGTGTATGTGTATGTGTATGTGTATGTGTATGTGTATGTGTATGTGTATGTGTATGTGTATGTGTATGTGTATGTGTATGTGTATGTGTATGTGTATGTGTATGTGTATGTGTATGTGGTCCGTGGCTCAATGGTGTAATGAACTAAGACGTCGGCTGTTTGCACTTGTTGCCTGTATGTGTATGTGTATGTGTATGTGTATGTGTATGTGTATGTGTATGTGTATGTGTATGTGTATGTGTATGTGTATGTGTATGTGTATGTGTATGTGTATGTGTATGTGTATGTGTATGTGTATGTGTATGTGTATGTGTGTGTGTGTGTGTGTGTGTGTGTGTGTGTGTGTGTGTGTGTGTGTGTATGTGTATGTGTGTGTGTGTGTGTGTGTGTGTGTGTGTGTGTGTGTGTGTGTGTGTGTGTGTGTGTGTGTGTGTGTGTGTGTAATATACTATATATTTTTTAAATAATATAATAACTAAAATATATATATATACATAACTTAAATTTTTTGGTTTTAAATAATATAGTTATTGAAAGATCAGAATATGTATAATAATTAGTTATTATATAACTGTATAAAATAAATGATTTTAAAATAAATAAATCAATAAATCAATAAAATATAAATTTTTATTAAATAACAGTAAATATATTCAGTCAATTTAACTCAAGTTATTATGGACAGTGAGATTTTTTTTTAAATAAATAAATACAGTACTATAAATATTAATAATTCAAAAAAATATGTTACTATTAATTATAATTACATAAAAAATGATACTTTATATGTAACAAAATTTTATCATATATTACATTTTATTTCATAGTTATGTTATGTTACATGTATTACTACTATTTCAATAATAATAATTATATTTGTATCGATATATATATATATATATATATAAAACTATTTGCAAATAAATTATTCAACTATTATGCATATAATATGAATATATATTTACATTAAATTTTTATATACATAGAGATATAACTAATTATGTCTATACAGTATATGTTTATTAAGTTAGACATATATATACATCTATATTATAATCAATATTTGTATCAAAATTAATAAAAATAGATATCATTTTTGTTTGTTTGTTTGTTTGAAACTAACTGTAACTGAAAGTGTGAAATAATAAAATTTAAAACAAAAAAAAGAGTTATTAAATTAAATATTAATATACTGTATAATATATACAAATAGATAATTAAATTTAAAAATTTAAAAATTTTTATATCAAATAAAAATTTAATTAAGTCACTACTAGTATATACTGTATATATACACAGTATATTGTAGTTATAATTAAATTACTATACTATCATAATATCAGATATTATTATAATAGTAAATAATACACACACAAAAAAAAATTGTATATTTTATTACAATTTATTAAATTATCGCAAAATTTTTTGTTTTCATTTTCTATGTGTGAGTGTATGTCACCAGAAAAATAATTGAATTATAGATACAAAAAAAATTGAATTAATTTTCTTATTATTATTATTATAATAAAAATATTATTATATTTTTATTATTTGCAGACAATTGGTTGCATTGGAGCCCTGAGACTGAATGAAAATCTATTAAATCTTTATTTATTATTAATGATTGCACTGTTATTTGGTGACGGATTGGTCGGTATAGTCTGGATCTCCCGATTCAATACAATTGTAGCCAATCTGAGGACTGACCTAAAGTCTAGACTGTTATCCGACTACGACATCGACTTTGAATTTCAGGTTTGAATGAAAAAACAAAAAAAAACTAAAAATATTTTTTTTTGATAATTTTTGTTGTTGTTGTTGTTGTAATAAAATCCATAAAATTATATTTAATTAATAATATTTTTGTGGACACTATTAATATAATTTTACAATAATATAATATTATACAATTGTATAATATAAAATTACCCTGGCTTATTATTTTGTTGTTTAGTTATAAGTTATAAAATTAATTAATTATAATTATCAAGCTTATTGCAATTAAATTTATAATTGTTTAGCAGCATTAATAATTTCACACACACAAAATAATTAATTAATTAATTAGTAATTAATTAATTAAATTTTTTGAATAATTATAAATACTTTATGTGTGTTATCCGCACAAAATAAACTAAAAAAAATTATTATAATAAGTAGACTAACTTTATAAAAAAAATATTATTATTGATAATACACAATACAATCTTATTATTATTATTATTATTATTACAGTATATCTATAATACATTATAATATAGCAAAGATTCAATAATAATAATAATACTTTCAATAGATATCTAGATATCAATCTAATTATAATTAAATTATGAATATTTTATTCAAATTTATTCAAGTAAAACACTAATCAATATTTTATAGCTATATATAACTTACATATATATATATATATATATATATTTAGCTAATTTAATATAAATTGCTAGACATTATGCTTGCGTTAACAATATGATAAGTTTGCTGTCTTATTATTATTATTATTATTATTGAAATTTCTATTATATATAATATATACTGTAAAGTAATAATAATAATAATAATAATAAGATTGCATTATGTATAATAAAAAAAAAAGTTTTTTATAGTTTAGTCTACAAGGATATTGTAATAATAATAACTCCATAACAAAAAATTTTATTATTGAATAACATAATCAATAAAATAATAGACAAAATTATGAATGAATATTATTGTGTGAATATATTGTACAATATATATATATATATATATTATAAAGAAAATTGATTGAAAATAAGTTAATGTAAATTTATTTTTATTGTATATATATATATATAGATATTAATAGTATACTAAATTCTGTACTATATATTAATAAATTTCAATTAGTATGTAATATATTAGTAAAAAATATATTATATAAGTTTTTATATTTTAATTTTTTTTAAACAACAAATTTAAACAATATTTTATTTTAGACTATTAAAACTGATTATTACAAAAAAATATAGATATTCCCTACTGTGTAACTAAACATTAATAATAATAATATAAAAAATATTTTTTAAATTGAATATTCAAATAAAATATTGTAGTAAATATGGAAAATTTTCTCAAAAAATATTTTTAAAAAACTAATGTTAACTTTTTTATTAGTATTTTTATTATTAGTATTATTAGTATTAATATTTCTAATAAAACTGTGTGTCAAATAAATAATTTTTTATATAGCTTATAAAAAAACCAACAAAAATAAAAAATAATAAAAATTCAATTCAATTGGGAAAAATATTGGTGTAAAGTACAGTATATACTGTATATATATATATATATATAAAATAAAAGTCAAATATTTTTTGACATTTAAACAACAAAATTGAAATAATTATAATTCACTGGAAATTATTATTATTAATAATAATAATAATGCATTTCAAAAAAAAGTGCAAAGCTATCTAAATATATTGATATATATATATATAAGTAATTTATTATTGTATAATATAGTAGATTGCAAAACAAAACATACTGTTGTAATAATAATAATAAAATGATAGGATTTGGCAAACGATTGCAAAAAAAATTATACTAAAATTAATGTATTATTGAACATATAGTATATTATTATACATTTATTATATGTTTATTATGTTGTAAATTAGACAATATTGTAATTTCTAGTCCTAGTCTAATCCTAGTATCTAAAAATAGTTTAATATAATTTATTTTATTTTTAAATATATTATTAGGATTTGTTCAAAAAATATTTTATTATTTTCTAATGATAATAAATACGTTGTGTGTGTGTGTGTATGTATGTATGTATGTATGTGTGTGTGTGTATGTGTGTATGTATGTGTGTGTGTATGTATGTATGTGTGTGTGTATGTATGTGTATGTGTATGTGTATGTGTATGTGTGTGTATGTGTATGTGTATGTGTATGTGTATGTGTATGTGTATGTGTATGTGTATGTGTATGTGTATGTGTATGTGTATGTGTATGTGTATGTGTATGTGTATGTATATGTGTGTGTATGTGTATGTGTATGTGTATGTGTATGTGTTGTATGTGTATGTGTATGTGTATGTGTATGTGTATGTGTATGTGTATGTGTATGTGTATGTGTATGTGTATGTGTATGTGTATGTGTATGTGTATGTGTATGTGTATGTGTATGTGTATGTGTATGTGTATGTGTATGTGTATGTGTGTATGTATGTGTGTGTGTATGTGTGTATGTATGTGTGTGTGTGTAATATACTGTACTATTAATATAAATATATTATAATATAATAACTAAACTATATATGCATAACTTAAATTTTTGTTTAATAAATAATTTAGTTATTTAAAGATCTCAATATAAATAATAATTAGTTTATATTACACAATAATATATGATTTAAAATAAATAAATAAATACAATATTAATTATATTAAATAACATATAATAGTACTGTAAATAGTTTGCATAAAAGTCATAAATATTATTATTTTAAATTTTAATTTAAGGGATTTTAACTCTTTAATTATTTATTTTTAGACATTTTTTAAACATATGCCAAAATTAATGTTTATTATTATTATTATTATTATTATTTGTTTTTTCAACAAAAAATAAATAAATAAAAAATTTATGTACCATGTTTATTTTAGTTAAGTATGATTTAACATTTTTTTTTAAAAAAAAATTAAGGCACGTGTTAATTGTTTTTTGTATATAATAAAAAACTAAAATAAATTTTATATATATAATATAAAATTACATAATAAAAAATATTTTTAAAAGCTATGTATCATTTTATAACTATATTTTTTTTATAGAAAAAAAATATAATTTAAAAATACATGTTTTTCGAGTATATATATAATATATACTATACTATACACCCAAATATAATGTTAAATTTGTATCAAAATTTTTTTTCCTCTAATAGGATATCTGGAATCAAATCCAAACCGACTACCAGTGCTGCGGTGTTGACGGTCCTTACGATTACAACAATAGGACGGCCATCACCAGCACCTTCATCACCAATGGTGGTGGTAGTAGTAGTGATTCAGTTGTTACCAGCGATCACTTAACAATGAGCAATGAAGTGCTTATTGATGATCACTACCACCAGCACCACAACCAACACCAACACCAACAACACCGACAACAAGTATTGCCTAATAGTTGTTGTCTATTAAGTAGTAGTAGTAGTAGTAGTAGTAGTAATACTAGACAACTAGTAGAAGATATGATGACATCCTCATCATCGATACTAGTCAGCCAACAACAACATAATAGCCAATTATTTTACGATAGCGGAGGCGGTGGGGTTGGATTAGACACTAGATGTTTGTTTTCGTCGGCCGACTCACTACTACTCGATACGGACAGTCATCATCTTAATCATCACTTAATAAACTATCATCAAAACGGCTGCTACGAACCCATACATCTATGGCTACAGCACAGCGCCGACCTATTATCTATACTCGGCTTCTGTATCATAACGTTTGTCAAAATACTGTTTCTGGTTATCTTGAGGTACGAAATCAAAGAGATGATACAGAAAATCAAAGTCTTAAAATCCGAATCGCCCGCCTCGGGAATGTTGGTACCCGTACAGGATCTGGAAGCCTATCTGCCCCGACCGTCGATAGTCCAACAAACCCAGTCGGACTTCATGACCAGCAGCTCCGGCGGGGCCGCCACTGCTGCCGCACAGGCATTGCTGATCAATGCCATACCAAACCAAAGTGCTTACCATCACTACAGAAGCGGCAGCTGCTGTGCAGCGGTTGTCGGCGGTGTCGGCGGCGGCGGTCTGGCCAGTGGTGGTGGTGGTGGTATTGACAAACATTGTTACCATCATCACCATCACGTCATCAGCACCTGTACCGGAGGAGGAGTAGGAGTAGGTGCTGCAAGTGGCAGTTGCGGCGGCTGTATGGTCACCACCACCACCGGCGGTGGCACCGGTAGTATAGCCAACACCACTACTGATAAGCCCAGAGGCAACAGTTTGACTACAACCAGTGTCGGCGACATTATTAATGTCACCGCAAATCAGATAACTCAGTCCAAAAAGCAAAGTCTTGTCTAAACATAAAAATAATAAACTTTTTTTTGTTGGTTTGTTTTTTTTTGGTTTATCATTTCATTTCATATTTTCAAACAATATATATATAATAAAATTCACTTTCAATTACTTATATATATATATAATATAATTTATATTAATATAATATATATATAAACTTGTATAACCAATTATTATTATTATTATTATTAAAAAATTATTATAAATTATTATTATTATATATAGTATTATATTTATAGAAAAATAAGTGAGAAATAAATATTATATATATATAAATAAGTTGTCTTTTATAGAAACTATTATTATTATTATTATTATTATAAATTGTATATTTAAAAAAAATTAGATTATTATAATTATTATTTATATTAAAAAAAAATAAATTGTTATATTATAAACTTCAATATATATATACTGTATTTAAATATTTCAAATTATTTCAAACGAATTATTATTATTATTATTATAGATTAATTAGTTAATAATAATTATATATATATAGACATAATATGAATGGACTAAAAAATTGATGAATTATTTTAATTTTGTATGACTATTATTATTATTATTATTATTATTATTAAAAAATGTTGTGTAAATAAAAATTTAAAGGATATAAAATCAAAAAATTGTTTGAAAAAATTAAATTAAATCTTAATTGTGATTCTAGTTTATTTATTTTTATAATTATTTTTTATATTTTTTATAAATTTTTTGTGAGTATTAATCATAAATATATATTATATATTATGTATACAGTATGTATATTATATATATATATATATATATTATGCAATAAAAGAGATAAAATTAATGTTGTTTTCAAAATGCTATACAACTGAGCATTTTGTTAATAATTCATATAAAATATTATAATATTATTACAACAACAACAACAATATAAAAAATATAATATATATACTAAACAAGCAAAAAAAATTTAATATAAAAATTATGTTTGCATCCATTGTTAAAGTAAAAAAATAATTAATTATTTAATTATTTAATTAATACAAACAACGTAAATAATATATGTCTTATTTCAAAAATCAATTATAACTTTTTTTTTTATTTATATATATATATAGGATATATATATACAGAATATTCTATGGCTATTAACAATAAAAGTAATATATTATATTATTGTGTTTAGGTTAGCAAATCATAGTATTAAATATATATATATATATATTGATATATATATATATTTAATAGTATATTGACTTGAAATTAATGAACAAATATTTCTAAGTGGTAAGCAATATATATATATATATATATATATATATATATATATATATATTGATTAATAATATTAATCTCATTTTGTGGTCAATTTTTTTTTATATTTTGTTTGTTAGTTATTTTTGGGGTATCATTTATTTCAGCAAATTAACTTTTATTGAACGATTAATTCAATGGTTATATAATAGTATATTATTTCTAGTATAATACTTTTTTGTTGTTATATTAGCTATATATAGCATATAAAAACGTATATATATATAATAACTTATATATGATTTTTTTTAAGTATAATATATATTTTTATAATTTATTGACCTAATATATGACTTGTTTACTGAAAATATTATATACTGTATTATTAATATATATATATTTATACAGTATTACTCATAACTTATTTATTAAATACTATAATAAAAATTTTATTTATTTAGGTTTGACTGATTAGATGTTCAGTTTGTTAAATATATATATTTTTTTTGTTAGTATAATAATATTAATATCATTAATATTTTATTTTTTGTTATTATTATTATTATTATTAATATTATACAGTAATTATACAGTGTATAGTATTGATTTCCTCAATTATAATAGTATAACTAAATAAATAAATACATTTTTAATATTTACTGTACAATAGTATTGTTTGTAAATTAAATTGCACAAAAAAAATATATATATATTTAGATTTCTATCACTAATACAGTATTATATTATATATATATATATATATATATATAAATTAGTCTTACATTTAAATATACAATAAATTTATATACTGTCTATAATAATAATAATTAATGTAATCTCTCAGTGCAGTCAATGATTTAATTTTTGATGATTAAAAATTTTGTTTTCGTGCGCTGGCATTCATTATTAAACTTATTATATATATATATATATATATATAGTATATACAGTAATATATTGTATTATTATAAATAATAAATGAAAAAAAGAAAGAGAGAAAGAAAGAAAGAAAGAGAGAGAGAAAGAGAGAGAGAGAAAGAGAGAGAGAGAAAGAGAGAGAGAGAGAGAGAGAGAGGGAGGGAGAGTATTGATTGTGTGGATCTAAGCGTAGCTAAAAATTATTTAGATGTTTGCAATGATGTCATACAATCACAGAAAGAGAGAGAGAGAGAGAGAGAAAGAGAGAGAGAGAGAGAGAGACTAAAAATCAGTATTAACTGGGAATTAGGACTTTATATTAGGACTATATATATATATATTTGTGCGACAAATAAATTATTATATTTTCAAAAATCTCGTTATATATATATAATATTATATATATATACTGTGTATATATACTTAAATATATATATATATATACGTGTGAAATGACGCGCTATTGAATGACCTCAATATTGGACACTCAATATAATTTATATAGTATTTTATATACAATATATATATATATTGTATATATAAAGTATAGACCAATAAACTAAATGTCAAATCAAACTAATAAATAAATAAAACATATAACATATATATATATATAGATATAAAATTTATTATATAAAAGCAAACAAACTTTTATATATATAATACTTGTCTCTCATTTATTAAATGCAACTAAATATAAAAAAATATAAAAACAATTTTTCAGCAATTTTTACTATAATATATATTTTTTTGATCACTAATACTACTACTATTAGACTAACTATTAGATATATACTGTATATATAAATCCACTAAAAAAATGAATATTGATTTATATTTCAATATATATACACTGTATATATAAAGTTTGCTTTGATTTAGTATTTTTTATTATTATTTAAACTGTATTCAAGTTTCAATAAAAAAATAATAAATTTTTTTCATCAAAAAACTAAATAAATTTCAATTTCAAATTTAATCTCAATTATATATATATATATATATATATATATATATATATATATGAAATATCTGAATATTATATGAATTATTTGCAAGTTTTATCAACAAAAAAAAATAAAATACAAGATTATATATAAATTTATATATATATAAGTATATAAAATAAATATATAGACAAATATCTAAAGTGAGAAAAATCTATACAATATATTGATTTACTTGTGTGTCTCTGTGACTAAACTATTTTATTACAATATTTTTATTATTATTATTATTATTACAATATTATTTATATATATATATACACACACACTATTGAACATTCATACTATAGTATGAATATTCAATATATATATATAATATATATATATGCATTTGTATATACACTGTATGTATATATGATATGATAGTATTTGTAAAAGTTAATTATTTATTAGTATATATATGACAAAACGTCTAATTAATTTTGCAAATATTGTGCAAAAAAAAGTTTTTTTTATATAGGTTATACTTTTACGTTTGTTATTTATAATAATAATATATTTATTATTTATATATATATATTTGATTAATTTATCAATGACATTTATATATATTACCCATAGTTAGTTTTAATGTCATACATTGTTTGATTTTTTTTGTTTTGTTGACTTATATTTTTTTTACTAATAAATAAATATTTATATATATATATATAAATAAAATATAAATATAATAATAATAAACTATAGCAACACCAACAACAAAATTGACATATATTTTCTATTTAATTAAAATCTACTTAAAATTATTAGTTATTATTATTATACTATTAATTATATTAATATAATATCTACACATTTGTTAGTCATTTAGAAATAAAATTTCTTAAACAATATATAGACGATAATAATAATAATAATAATAATAATTAAAAATACTTTTTTCAATATCAAATTACCAAAAAATAATAATAATAATACTGTAATTGTATGTCTATTTACTATTTGAATGTATTTTTTGTCTATATGTATATAACTTACAATATATCCATTACATACTATCTTATAAATAATATATATATATATATATATATATATATATATATAGTGTATATTAAATTACAAAATATATAAACCAACAAAAAAAATCGATCTAAAAAAGTGTATTATAATTGTATAATATATTCAACTAACTATAAAATTACATACAGTATATAAAAATATATAAAAAATAATATTTACATTAGATTTTTTTTAATTTATATTATATTATATATATAAATTTCATATTAGCTACTTGAGCTAGCACATTGAATAAATTTTGACATTAATATATACAGTATATATACATAATGTAAAGGTATATAAAGTATATATGAAAAAATTAAATTAAAAATATAAGTTTTTTTCAACTAAATTTTTTTTACTATTATTGTTAAATGTGACAATTGATGACATTTATAGATACCAGCAAAAAAAAGTTTAAAATTAAATTTATATATTTTACTTATTTATTATATATTATAATAAAAATTGAATGAATGAATAAAATTATTTTAATAGCTGGCAGGCAATTGGCAATCGTATTGGACATTGAGATTGAAAAATTCAATTTCATTATACAGTATTATACTGTATATGATATATAAATTTATATTTAATATAATAAAAAACTTATAAAACATTTAATGGCACTCAAAAACTCAATATTTTATAGCTATACAAATTAGCCTATATATAAATTTATGTGTATGTGTATGTGTATGTGTATGTGTATGTGTATGTGTATGTGTATGTGTATGTGTATGTGTATGTGTATGTGTATGTGTATGTGTATGTGTATGTATGTCTGTATAAATTGAAATATATATTGTATTAAATAGTTTATGGTGGGCACAGCAGTGATTGTGTGTTAAATAAATATAAATTATACCCACAAAACAAAAATCAAACACAAAAATAGACCCAAAAAAAATCAAAATCAAATAAATAAATGGTTTGTTTGACACTTACGCGTAACGATTTGGTGTTGGCGTCAGACACGATGTCATATATCGATCCCCCGATCACTACCTAAACACACATATATATAAAATACAGTATATATATATTCAGTATATATATATATATGTTTTAGTATTGCATTTAGTTTTTTATATATATTTGAATGTTTGAATCGACAGACAAAAAAAAATAATGAAAAGAGAAGTAGAAGTAGAAGAATAAGTCAGAAGAAAGAAAAGATTAGTTTCTCTCTCTCTCTCTCTCTCTCTCTCTCTCTCTCTCTCTCTCTCTTCAGACAAATCAATGAAAAGGATGACTGAATTCAAAATAGACTACAAAACAAACCGGAGTTGACTTCTTCTTCTCCATCATCTTCTTCTTCATCGTCATCTCCTTCTTCTCTTCATCTGCTGATTGATTGCTAACTTCAGAAGTCAGACAACGATTTAGGTTTTTTTGATTTATTATTTCAGTTGATTTCATCATTTCTGTGAACTCAATCAATGGCTCTCTATTATCACTGATAAAGAAAGAGAGAGAAAGAGAGAGAGAGAGAAAAAAAAATTAATACAATTTTTTTCTTCATATAAATTATGTATTATTAAGATATCAATGAATGACTGACTGAATGAATGAATGAATGAATGAATGAATAAGAAAATTAATTAACTTATGTATTGAATTTTGATGAAAAAAAATTGCATATAAATTATATGGTAATTGAATATATAATTTATTTTATTTTTTAAATATAAGAAATTATTTATATTAATGTCTAAAAAAATTTGTTTTATATATATATATATATATATATATATATATATATATATATATATATACAGTATATATATACCTATTAGTTAGTAGTTTAGAAAATTCAATAGCAATTTCGGCTCCAATTTCGACATTATGTCTAATGAGACCCAAGTTTGCCGACAATGATTGGCCATCAGTTAACTGATTGACACGACTGAGCAAATATGGTGTCACCGATTTACCTGATATATTGTTATCACTGATATATCAATATAAAAAATATATAATATATTTATATTAAAATTTTTAAAGTTATAAATAAAAATTTTAGATAAAAATAATTACTTGATTTCTACTAAGGCTTTACCGATAGCCGCGTCTATTTGCTGGCCAATTGCCTGATAGTCGTGCGGTATGGGAACGGCCACAACAATTGCCGATTGCAGTCCCAATTGATTACGACTGGCTATAATTTTGGCCACTTCGCCGCTATTTTCCACATTATAGCCAACCGATGATCCGCTAGTGCGCTGAAAAAATGCCGGAAACTCCCATTTATTTCCGCCGCCGCCGTCCGACTTGTCCTCCACTCGGCGGTCGCCGTTCAATACTATCACACATACGCCTTGCGTTTCGAGAAACTCCAATGTTTTCGGTATATCCAGTATTGACTTAACACCGGCACAGACAACAGTAATCGGTGTCCGACCCAATTCGGTCAGATCGGCACTGATATCCCAACTGTTGACGACATCCCGATGAACACCGCCAATACCGCCGGTAGCAAACACACCGATACCGCAACCGTTGGCCACCAGTGATGTAGCGCTTACTGTTGTACCGCCCGATGCCCGTCGGGCCACTGCGTAGGGCAGATCCGATCGCGATATCTTCAATAACCGGCCGGTTATTGAACTCTCTGTTTATAAACAAAAAATTGTTTAGTTTTAAGTTATAATTTAAACGATAAGTTTTATTATTATTATTATTATTATAATACCTTTAGCTAAATATCTGATCTGTTCATCGGTTAGTCCGACACATATCTGGCCATCGATGACAGCAATGGTAGCCGGAATCGCACCTTTGTTTCGGGCAATTTGTTCAACATTTTTTGCACATCTATTGGCATTTTTTAAAAAAAACAATTGATTTTTATTTATTAAAAATTTTAAAAAATATATTATTAATAACTTACTCTAGATTTATAGGATAAGGCATACCGTGTGTTATAATAGTCGATTCAAGTGCCACAACAGGTCTATTAGATTGGATGGCATCGACTATTTCATCAGTAATTTTTACAATTGATCCTTAAATTGGTTTAATTTTTTTTTAAATGTTTTAAAACTTTTTTATATTATATATATAAATAATTATATGATAGATAATTTATATCCTATTTAATTATAACCAGTGATTAAATGTTTGTTTTTTTTTTAAATTAAGACATTTTTATATTAAAGTTTAATTGTATAAACTTAACTATAGTATAAAATTAAATATATATATATCATCTATGAGTTTATATTAGTCATTGGGTTTTTATTATACATATATTAAACAAAATTATTAATTATTATAAAATAATTACATTTTTAAAAAAAAAAATCAAAAATATTATTATTTTTAAATAATGTTAGTGGATTTAATTCAATATTAATAATACCATTAAAGTGCAATTAATTTTTAATTACCTGATAATTCCCAGTAAATTAATTTATTAATAAAAAAAACTTACCCCCTCCCCTCCTATAAGTTTTGTATATTATACTTAAATTTACTCTTAAATGTACCAGTGTATAATTTATTAGCCCCAATATGAGATATTAATTGATTAGTAGCTACAACCCACTACCCCCCATTACCCCATTACCCCTACCCTTAATTAATTTTTTATTACAATATTACATTACTTTTTATATAACTAAATTAGATTAAACTAATTAAAAAAATTATATTAACTATATATTACAGTTACCTAATTGTAATGATACAGTATTAATAATATCATAATTAATCATAAAGTTTTAAAACTTTCAAAAATTAAAAAAAAAACATTATTTATTTGATTAATTGATTGATTGATTGGACTCTAGAGGCGCTAATATCTACAGTTATATAACAATATATTGATATATATATTATATAATATAATCAAATATAAATTTTTTTGGGGATAAATAAAACTTTTTATTATGTTTTTTTCAACAAAAAAAAATACTTACCATTAGATCGACTAAATGATAGTAATCTTGATGTTGTTGTTGTTGTTAAACATTTTTGTTGTTTAAAAATTAATTTTGAATAACTACTGACAAACTTTTTATTATTAATATTATTATTATTGATAAAAATTTTATGTCGACTATTTAGGAAAATTTTATTTGAAACTAATCTAGCTAAGTGATTCATTTTATTTATTTTTTTAAATTAATTTATTTATTTAATTTAATAAATTGTAAATAAATATAAATATAAATATAAATCACTTAACAAAATTTAATTTTTATAATATTATTATATACTGTATATTTCAAATGCACCATTGACATTTATTTATTTATTTTTTTTATAAATAACAACAACAACAAATAAAATCCCTGATAGTTAATAAATAATGTAAAACTAAACATAAAATTTTTCAAAATAAAACTAAAATATTTTTGTTGGGATATATAAAGTTAGCGTCAAATTTAAAATTATGATATATTTATTGTATTTGATATACAGTATTAGATAATATAATTTATATATAACTAACTAAACAGTATAGTAAAACAATTTTGTTTTTGTTATTATTAAAATATATAATTCAATTTTTTTTAATAATAATATGATACAAACATTGATAACTTATTTAGTTGTATTGTTTCAAATAATTGTTATATATATATTTTTTGGTTATCATATTAAATATTATACTATATATTATTATAATCTAATAATAATAATAATAATAATAATAATAATAATAATAATAATAATAAATACTATAGTAATATTATATTCACATAAAAATGTTATTTTATATTCATATAGATATAAAATCCTATTTTACATTTAATAACAATAAATTTATTTTAAAATATATTTTACTGGGATATTATATTCAAATGTTTATATATATATTTATATATATAATAATAATAAATATACAGTATATTTTTCCAAATGTAATTTTAAAGTTATCAAGTTAAATTAAGATAAAATTATATGACATTAATAAGTTTTATAGTTATATATATATTACAGTATATAATATATATAATGTTTGTTTAATGTGTATTATGTAATATTGAGACAAAAACCTTTTATTTCAATTTATTTATAGTTAATATATATATTGTATAATATCTTTATTCAATTATTGTATCAAACAAAAAATTATATGACATATAATAGTTTTATTAATATATATATATATAAAAAATTATTGATATTATTGAAGAAAAAAATTTTTCTATTGAAAAGGATATCATCCAAACAAACATAAATTTCTAGTGAATTATATTTTTAGTTTTTTTTGTTGAGAAAATACAGTACAAAAAAAATTCATAACCCATTTTTAGCCGATTATTATATTATTATTATTATATTTTATTTATTTTTTTATAAAAAAAATAAATAAATTTATATTTATTTTTCTCTCTCTCTCTATTGAAACTGCACTTTATTGTCATGACTACAGAGTGATGGTATGTCCTGTTATTATATATACCATACCATAGATATATCGCCATTACTTTCAACACATATATTATCAATTCATTTCATATCTTATTCTTTCTCTCTCTCTTTCTCTCTCTTTCTCTCTCTTTCTCTCTCTTTCTCTCTCTCTCTCTWTCTCTCTCTCTCTCTCTCTCTCTCTCTCTCTCTCTCTCTCTCTCTCTCTCTCTCTCTCTCTCTCTCTCTCTCTCTCTCTCTCTCTCTAACTATTTATCTATCACTCAATGTCTCCCAAAAAGTAAAGTTATTTTTTTCTTCTATGTCCCCAAAAAAAATCAATACAACATTTCATATATATATATATGACTATCTATTCCTAGAAAGAGAGAAAGAGAGAGAGAGAGAGAGAGAGAGAGAGAGAGAGAGAGAGAGAGAGAGAGAGAGAGAGAGATTCATATTTAATTAATTTATATATATATATATATATATATATATAAAATATAAATCTATCTTCAAAATGACTATTTTTCTATCTATTTAATAATAAATAAATGTTAAAAATCTCTATATATATAATAGTAAAGCAAATTGTAAATGACATCCTATATACACGTGTTGTATATATATACTGTATAAAAAATTTATAAATATATATATTAAGTACCTTGTTTACCACTATGTCATGTAAAATAATATTTTTATTTTTTATTATTTTAAAATAAATATATATACTTAACATTAAAAATTTATATATTTAAAAAAAACTTATATATATATATATTATATACTGTATTTTATTTGATAGGATAAGTTACGTGCAATATAGTGATGTTAAAAGGATTTTTTTTTAATTTTATTTTTAAACAGATAAAAAAAATTAATGATAAAATAAATATAGAGAGAGAGAAAAAAAATATTAATATTAAAAGTAAATAAAAATTTTTTGTTGTTATAAAATTTCATTAAAAAATTTTAAAACAACAACAAATATGTTACATAAATAATTTCCAGGAAATTTTCTCTACTATATATATATACTGTATATATATTAAATCAAAAACATTGATTATTAGATAATTTAATTTTAGCTGGTGGAAAACTTTCCTAGAAACTTTCCCTAATGAAAATTATTTTAGTTTTTACATACATTATTAATTTCCATGAAATTTTCCAAAATATAAATGATATATATATATATAAGTATAATATTATAAAAAACAATTTTTAAACAATCATTAATCAAATTAAATGATTTTATTTAATATTATAAAACAAAACAAAACAAAAAAATATCAAATAGTTTTTAAAACTATCTATTTTTTTCTCAGAAAAAATACAGATAAATAAATAGTTTTCAAAAATTGTACTATTATTTAGAAAATAAAAACTTTTTTTTATACAAATAAAAGTAATTTATTTAGCACTTACTTAAAATTAAGTTTTATTTTTAATTTTTTTGTTGTAATTTTTCATTGAATTTATTTTTCAATTTTTTTTGTGCGCTCGTAATATGACTTATTGATTGTTATAATAATAATAATAATAATAAATTAGATATAAATTATTTATTACATATATCTCTATACAGTATTAATAATATAAAAATAAAACTTTTAAAGCTTTTATATAGTTTGGCTTAATTTTTGTTTAATAGGATTATTAGCTAACATATTATCTTGTATTTAAGTCCTATGATTTAATAATATTATCTAAAAATATAATAAAAATAATCACTACATTATTATTATAAATTTTATATTTCTATAAAAATATTTATCTCCTCAAAAAAATACAAATAAAATATCATAAAAAGTATATTTTTTTGCAAAAAAATGTATTATTTATAAAGTTATTATTTAGTAACCAGAATATTCTATATATATATGTTTTATAAAGATATTTAAATATGTTTTTAAAATATTTATTTTAAAATATGTATTAGTATAATAAATATAATATATCTGCTGGATTATTTTTTGTTTGTTAAACTAATAAATTTTATGAGTTTGATAATAATAATATGTTTTTTAATAATATATTTAATAGTTTGCATGTATAAAATTTATAAGTTATATTTAAATATATATATATAAGATTTATGATTATATTAACTAACTTTGTTAACACACAATCATTATTGTCGAGAGAGAGACACACAAAAGGGTGGGACACGATATATCACACACACACACACACACATACATACAAACTCACACATACACATACAACACACACACATAGAAAATAAAATAAATTACCGATAATGTACAGTAAATTTAATATATCATATAAATTTAATATACATTAATATTACATTATTATTAAGTACTTTAAAAAAAAAAAATTATTAATATTTGAAAATGATATAAATTTGTTTTTTTAATGAGTTTTTACTGTAAATCATTTTTTTAAAAAAAATTATTAGAATTTTATGATAATAATAGTCACTAATTAGTTATTATTGTAAAACAATATTTGTTAATATATAGTAACATATAATTTTGATTGTTAATTATATTTAATAATAAAAATAAATACTAAAAATAATAACCAATATATAGTCTCTATTGTTCTTCACTGACAATCGATTTGGTTCTTTCGGACTCAAAGCCAACGGTTCCCGGTTTTGAATGTAGCCGTCGATTGCCTTCTTTGCGTTTAATAGCGCCGACAATATCGCGCTTTTCTTTCGACGCGTGCATCACATGTTTGGGTACGTGTCGGTGACGGGCTATACGCCTGACTTCCGGATGATTGCCAAACTTGTCCATCAGTTTCTGATTATAATCGGCAGCCGATTGTTCCCTAAATGACTTCAGACCTAACTTTTCCGATGCATACGCTTTCCACAAACGTATATCCATTTCGTCGGAAGCCGATACCAGATATTTGTTGTCCGCTGACCACAAAACGGCTGTCAATCGTTGCATACGTTTGGTGTGATAAACATCACGCGAACGGCCCATTTCCGTACCGAATATCCGAACAGTTTTATCGTACGAACCGCTAACAAATTCGCGTCCAGTCGGCGAATAGTCGACATCGATAACGGCCGCCACATGATCTTTGTGTACCTGTTGGGCGGCTTTCAGATTACGCAAATCAAATGTATATAAATCGCTGTCCTCGTTGGCCGCGGTAAACACGAAAGCTTCCATCGGATTCCAGGCCAGACTGTTTGTACGCATTTTCATTATGACTTTGCGTAGCGGTTCCGATCGCCGAGTGTCGTAGATTTGTATACTTCGGTCGCTGGCCGCACCCGCACACAAATCCGTTTCGATTGGATTGAATTTGACACAACTGACACTATCCGAACCCCATTTGTATGTCCGCAACGGTTGGGTTCGGGTTTCTTCCCACAGATCAACCGATTCGCCGCACGTAATCAATAGGGGTTTAGTTCGATGGCAATCCATTCCGTGGACAACCGTCTGGGATATCAGTGTATTCATTGGCGACGACGACGAGTTTACCGATCTAGTAGTGTTCATCACGTCATCATAGGATTCCCTGAATGGCCACTGTTTGATAGTTTGGTCGCCAACCGAAAAAAAGTACCGCCCGTGCAATGGTACACAAATCTGTCGGACAATTGAGTTGTGGCCGTCGATAATGTCAAGACATTTTCGGTCGGCTAAATTCCACAGTTTTAGTTCGCCATTAGCCGCACCCGATAGCAATACGGATAGCCGTGTCGGATGTTTGGCCAAACATTGGACAATATCCGAGTGGCCGTCCAGCGAACATAGAAACGGTTTGGCAAACATACGGTCCATTTTGACGGCATTTACCGCACGTTTGTATTCGCGATTGGTTTCAAACGGATGCAAATGCGGACTATAGTTGCGTTCAACTAAATTCGGTGATAAATTAATTAATTGGCCAATTGGTGGACACTATATATCGGGAATACCGATACTAACCTTTATGAATGTCATGTTTGGTTTGTCGGACAAAATCGTCGTGACTTCGGCTCAAGACTTTGACTTTCATGGCTTATTATATGTATGAGTGGCCAGCGATAGTGGCGGTTATTATCGGTAGACACGACGGCGGGCGGCGGCGATAAAGTGGTCACTGTTTTTAACAAACTAACCGTACGTCCGATGAATCACATGGTATACGACAACAACAGTATTAAACACTAAACACGTGTCCAAACAAAACGTTGTTTATGTTTAACATTCAAGTAGTCAATACAGTAAAGTAAAGTTAAAAGTCAACCAATCAAATGATTACTTTATATTTTTTTAATATTTATTAAAGTTTTTTTTTAAAAAAAAAATTTAGACTAAATTTATATTATTATTAATATTTAATTATTTGTTAAAACAAATTAGCTATTAATTAATGTATATATAAAACTATTAACTTTTCAACTATTTTTTTTAAATATATAAAATTTTTTAAAATTAATAAAATTTACAAACTGTAAAAATTTATAGACTATTTTAGAATCTAAAATTTAGATAATTAAAAAAAATAATTTTTTGTAAAAAAATTATTAATCAGTCTATTGGCATATAGTTTATAGATATTTATAATATTTTAAATAAATTATTTTTTTTTGAAAAAATTACATTACAATTAATTAATAACAATTTACTAGTAATTTCATATTATTGAAATAATTTTAATTTGACGCCCACCCCCACCCCACCCTAAATAAATAAAAACCTAAAATACATTAAAAAAATTTTAGTATATCTTTATAATAATTTAAATATTTAAATAAATAGATATTAAATATATAACTATAAAAGTACTGTATATTTATCGAGATAACTATAAATTGTATAAATAGTTTTTATTGCTAAATAAATTAGAAATTATTATTATTTTTTATCTACAAATTTAATCTAGGTTTATATTTATAATATTATCAATAGTACAAATAGTAAATTATTTACATAGTAATATTTATATATTTTTAATTTTTTGTATTTTAAACATATACTGTATATATTTTATTTTCAAAAATATCAATAATAAAGTAATTAAAATAATAAAATAATTAATTTTTATTTTAATTTTTTGTTTTATTTGTTTGTATAAAAAAATACATAATTATTATTAATAATAAATTATATAAACAACAATATAAAAAAATTCAATGAATTTTATTATTTATTATTTATTTATGTATTAATGATATGTAGTGTTTGTATACAGTAATCAATTACATAATAAATATTTTTTTAAAATTCCTATAATGTTGAGGTAATAAACCTAAAAATTTATTATTACGTTTTGTAATAATAATAATTATTATTATTATTATTTTAAAAATTTGTATTTAATTGACAATTCAATATAAACAGATTTTGATATGGACCTTGATGATTATTATTATTATTATTATTATTATTATAATTATTATTACAAAATAATTGGCAATTTTCTAGTTTTTATTGTTTAATATTATTGTTTAATAATATTATATTGTATTATAATTATATATATATATAATTGATTGATTGATTGACAACTAATAATTTAGTTATTTTTTTACGCAAAAAAAATTTAATAAATGAAACTAACTTTTAAATATATATATAGACTGACCAAATGGTAAAATTAGTTTTTTTTAAAAACTTATTTTATTTACACACAAAAAATCAACTAATATTATAATAATTTATGTTTAAATATTTTTTTAAAAAAAGTAAATGTTATTTAAATATAGATTTATATAAATATTTTTAGCTAGCTAAAATTCAAAATCTATGATTATATGTTTTTATTTAGTTTTAATCAATTATCAATTACTTATAGGTATGGAAATAGTTAAATGTAAAATAAATTATTAATAATAATAATAATTAAATAAACATTTATACTGTATATATTGGTAACTCTACTTGATAATTGATTATAATAAATTGAAATAAATTACTAACAAACAAATAATAATAAAATAAAAATTTAAATACAGGTGCACTTAATTATAATAGTTTAATGCTAATTAATAACAAATTGTTGTAAAGTGTGTGTGTGTGTATGTATGTGCGTGTGTGTGTGTGTGTGTATGTGTGTGTATGTGTGTGTATGTGTGTGTATGTGTGTGTATGTGTGTGTATGTGTGTGTATGTGTGTGTATGTGTGTGTATGTGTGTGTGTGTGTGTGTGTATGTGTGTGTGTGTATGTGTGTGTATGTGTGTGTATGTGTGTGTATGTGTGTGTATGTGTTTGTATGTGTGTATGTGTGTGTGTGTGTGTGTATGTGTGTATATGTGTATATGTATGTCTATGTGTGTGTGTGTGTGTGTATGTATGTATGTGTGTGTGTGTCTATGTGTGTGTGTATGTATGTATGTGTGTGTGTCTATGTGTGTGTGTGTGTGTGTGTGTGTGTGTGTGTATGTGTATGTATGTATGTGTGTGTGTGTCTATGTGTGTGTGTATGTATGTATGTGTGTGTGTCTATGTGTGTGTGTGTGTGTGTGTGTGTGTGTGTGTGTGTGTGTCTATATGTATATATGTGTGTATATGTATGTATGTCTATGTGTACAGTATGTGTGAATCATTGTATAATTAATAATATTAATTTACTACAGTATATACTATATACAGTATATTACACATATGTATTACACCATAAACAGCGTATATGTTGTTTGTAGTGGTTTTTTGTTGTATACGTCTCTCTCTCTCTCTCTCTCTCTCTCTCTCTCTCTCTCTCATATGGGGACAGTTGTGTTGACTGTGTGTATGTTTGTCTGTCTATCTCTCTCTCACTGTATGTGTGTTATAATAAATACACTGTATATTTGACTTAATAAGCAGTGAGTACTGTACTAAACAGTATACAGTATACTAGTGTTTATCCCTTACTGTATAAGTGTTGTTGTGTTGTGTTTTGTGATTACAATATAAACACCAAATACTATACAATAAATATATATATGAATCACATATCATATCAATATTGAAATCATAACTAAAATTAAATTAAATATTATTAATAATTATATGTTTTTTTTGTGATTATTGTTTCAAAACAAATAGTTTATTAAACTTTTTTTTTATAGACCAAAGAAAACCCATTAGTAGTCTATCTATAGTGTTGTCGTCCAATGGACTGACTTTTGTATTGACCATCAGTTCCCACACAACTGGTTGTTGTTATCCCTCCACAGGAAGTCATTAATATCAAAGACAAGACTTTTTTTATATATATATAATTTAAATAATAATAAGACTATTATATATATAGACATCACTTCAAAGACTGTCTCTTGAGATGAGCTCTAGTTTTGTCTCTTTTTTTTTGAAGTCATTTGTTTAAAACCCATCTCTTCATTGGCTATTGTCTTCATATATTTTAATCAATGATATCGTCGTCGTCTCAATCATATCGTCTTCATTGTCGTCGTCGATGGCAATGATGATGACAATGGCAGTGACCACTAGTACTGCTTCATCATCATCAGCAGCATCGATGTCCTCAACTACTTCCTCATCGGCTAATACAAGACTACATACCAACGCAGCCGCAGCTGCCGCCGCTGCCAACGATATGATAATGACATCGTTTAATATAACCGATTTGACTGCCGAAGAACAGCACTTGCTGTCGGAAATTAGGCGCCGAAAAGCCGAACTAATGGCCGAAATTCAACAGCTAAAAGACGAGATAACCAATGTTACCCACGAGATGTCCAAACTGGAGGTCAACAACGATGACGAATCGAAAGTGAATACAAAAGAAAAGCAACGATCGATCGGTAAAAAGCGATTCAATATGGATCCGAAAAAAGGTATCGAATATCTGGTGGCCAACCAATTGGTCGCACAGACACCCGAAGCTGTCGCCCATTTCCTGTTTCTCGGCGAAGGACTCAATAAGACGGCAATCGGTGTCTATTTGGGCGAAAAGATTGATTTCAATCTAAAAGTTTTGGACTCATTCGTCGAATTACACGACTTTACCAATCTGATCCTTGTCCAGGCTCTCCGTCAGTTTTTATGGTCATTTCGGCTGCCAGGAGAAGCCCAAAAAATTGACCGAATGATGGAAAAGTTTGCCCAACGATATTGTCAGCAAAATCCGGGCGTCTTCAGCAATACGGATACCTGTTATGTACTGAGTTTTTCGATCATTATGTTGAATACGGCTCTGCATAACCCGTCGGTAAAAGACAGGCCAACAGTCGATAAATTTGTTACAATGAATCGTGGGATCAACAATGGCGGCGATTTACCAAAAGAATTGCTACAATCGTTGTACGATAGTATCAAACAGGAACCGTTCAAAATACCCGAAGACGATGGCAACGATCTGATGCATACGTTTTTCAATCCCGACCGGGAGGGCTGGCTATGGAAACAAGGAGGCAGATATAAGAGTTGGAAACGTCGATGGTTTATACTCAACGACAAGTGTCTGTACTATTTTGAATACACTACCGATAAGGAACCCCGCGGTATCATTCCCCTGGAAAATGTCCAGATTAGAGAGTGTCCGGAACGTACATCCAAACCGCATTGTTTTGAATTGTTTTCCGCGGGCGGACCGTCGGAATTTATCAAAGCCTGCAAAACCGATGCCGACGGCAAAGTAATCGAAGGCCGACACACTGTCTATCGGATGTCCGCCGCTACGGCCGAAGAAAAAGACGAATGGCTTAAAGGTATCAAAACAAGTATAAGTCATAATCCGTTTTACGATATGTTGGCCGCCAGGAAACGTAAGGCTCAACATTACTGATGGATGGATGGATATGATGGATGAGAGGAGGAATGGGAGACATACATACATATTGATACACACACTTACCGTACACCACCCCACCCCACCCCACCCCCCAAAACACACCCTACCCTCCTCCTTCACTAAGTCACCGAATTTTCAGTATCTATATTATTATTATTATTATTACCGGTATATTAAATAACGTAAATATTAATAATAATAATTTGTTTGTTTGTTTGTTGCAAAACATTTTTTTTAATATAACTTTTTTAATTAATTAATTAATTAATTTACTGTATTATTATTATTTATGATTAACAAAATTAGCACAAATTATGTTTTAATATTACTGTGTGTGTGTGTGTGTGTGTGTATCTATAGTACACTGTATACTACTGTAGTTTAGTGTACTTAATATTTTTGATATTTAAAAAAATGACCGTAATTTCCACTTTAAATTTAAATACAATATTTATCCACACAATTACCAAACTAAATGAGATATAAAATATTGTATTTATATTATATATAAATATATATATAATTCACTAATCATTTTGACGATAGATATTATATTATATGATATTAACAAAACACTAGTTTGTTTGTCACACTAGTTCTGGTCATTTTTATTTGAAAAAAATAATAATTATAATTAATTTATATATTTAAAATAAAACCAAATCACAAATATATATATATACAGTATATGATTATTAAATTGTATAGAAAAAAACCACAAAATATATTATTATAATTATATAACTTAACTGATGTGTGCCTTCAAATTAATTAATTAATTAATCAATCAATCATTAAATAAAAAATTTAATTAAATAAAATTTTTTATTAATATTATTATAATTAATAAATCAATTTTAATTCCGATTATATTTTTTGAAAAAATTAAATCTAATAATACAGTGAAATTTGGTTTCTTTGTTTTTTATTATTATTTAAATACTAATTTAATAATAATAATAATAAATACCTAAATGGATTGATTGATACCTCTATTAGTAGGATCTAATAGCCGGTGCAACCGTATTACATTCCCGATCCAATGTTTCATCTATAACCGGCCGATACCATAGCTTAACCTTACCGGTCGACTGGTCGACAACTGCCAGTGTATGTTTACGCCAGTGTTCGGCGATCGGTCGTTTCTGTTGGCCGTCCAATGGTTTTGAATAATCATATTCATCGACCCGGTCCTTGAAATCTTCACGGGCGTGTGCGCCACGGCTTTCCTTGCGCTGTTCGGCACCGTTGATGACCATCAGTGCGTTGAGCATCAGGTTCTGCAGTTCAAGTGTCTCAACCAAATCGCTATTCCAGATCAATCCTCTGTCATTAATCTTGGAAATCAAAAACAAAACAAAAAAAAACATAAAAATTTCAAATTATGTAATCATTGAGGAAAGTTATGTCAGTTTTTTATTTGAGAGGGGATTTTACACAACCATTATATACATCATATCATATAATAGTGTAATAATTATATGTTTGAAACCACCAACAAAAAAAAATCCCAAACAAAATAATATTTTTCTAATAATAATAATAATGACTTTTTTTTACCTTAATATCGGACAGTTGTGCGTAACAGTCGTCTATCTTAACGCAACCTTCCTTCAGACTATCGCCTGTCCTGAAGACAGCCGCGTGCGACTGCATATCCTTTTGCATCTTCAGCCGTAGTTCAGCCGTCGATATCGATCCATTCGAATTGCGGACTTTATCCAGATTGGCCACCGATTGCTCGCCCGACGATTCTTTCAGTTCCCGAATCGATTCGCCCGGTTTGTTGGTTTCGGCAATAGTGTGGGCACAGGCCCGGCCAAACACGACCAAATCGAGCAACGAGTTGGCACCCAATCGATTGGCTCCGTGAACGGAAGCACAGGCCGACTCACCGGCAGCGTAGAGACCAGGAATCACGACATCGCCTCTGCCTTCAACGTGTGTCAGCACTTGACCCTTGAAATTAGTGGGAACACCGCCCATATTGTAGTGGACAGTCGGCAATACTGGTATCGGTTCTCGGGTAACATCAACCCCGGCAAATATCATTGCCGTTTCGGAAATACCCGGCAATCTCAGTGCCAATTGTTCGGCTGGCAAGTGATGCAACTGTAGATATACATGATCTTTGTGTGGTCCACAGCCGCGACCCTCCCGAATCTCGATGGTCATCGATCGGGAAACTACATCACGCGAGGCCAGATCTTTGGCTACGGGAGCGTATCGTTCCATAAAACGTTCGCCTTCGCTGTTGACCAGAAAGCCGCCCTCACCGCGACAACCCTCGGTAATGAGACAACCGGCACCGTAGATACCGGTCGGATGAAACTGGACAAACTCCAAGTCCTGGCAGGGAATACCGGCCCGGCATACCATAGCCGTACCGTCGCCGGTAACCGTATGGGCTGACGTACACGAAAAATAGGCCCGACCTAAGCCGCCAGTGGCCAACACTGTATTCTTGGCCCTGAATCGATGCAACGAACCGTCTTCGAGATTCAATGCAATAACACCCACACATTCGCCACTATTTTCATCCATCAGGAGATCCAATGCGAAGTATTCGACAAAATAGTTACAATCGTAGCGCAGAGACTGACCATAGAGAGTGTGTAGCAGCGAATGGCCGGTACGGTCGGCTACGCAACAACATCGATGAGCTTGGCCACCTTTACCGAAATTATACGATTGGCCACCGAATGCACGCTGATAGATTTTGCCGTCGTTGGTCCTCGAAAACGGCATACCATAGTTTTCCAGTTCGACCACTGCTTTCGGTGCCTCCCGGGTCATATAGTGTATGGCATCCTGGTCGCCCAGCCAATCCGATCCTTTGACCGTATCGTACATATGCCAGCGCCAGTCGTCCGATTCCATATTGCCCAATGCGGCGTTGATACCGCCCTGGGCGGCCACCGTATGCGATCGGGTCGGAAACAGTTTGGTTATGACAGCCGTTTTGAAACCTTCTTCGACGAGACCGAATGCAGCCCTGAGTCCGGCACCGCCGGCACCGACAACCACCGCATCGAATGTATGGTCAACAACGGGATAGTCACGTGATATCTAAAGTTTCGGGTAATTAAATTAAATTATAATTAATTAGGGTAAACATTGGTGATGGCCATCATTTTTATTTACCCGATTACCAGTCGACTTTCGCTGGCTGTCCGTTTGTTTGCCGGCGGCGGCGGCGGCAGTAATCGGCGATACGTGTAGGCATCGGTGGCCGGTATTGTTGGCCAGTGATGACCTTAGCCGACGGGTCAGCAATCGTTTTGTATAATAATTGATTGCTTTTGTTAACGACATTTGATTTTTAATTTTTTTTTTTTAATAATTATTTAATTATTTTATTTTTTGTATTATTATTATAGTGTTTAATACACTTATGTATGTATAAGATATATATGATATATAAATACAATATATATATATTAGTTATAAACCAATTGATTGATTGATAGGTTATTATCTATTACTTAACAACTTGTTATATATATAATGATAATACTGTTTGTGTAATAAATGATAATTGATTTTTCAATAAATATATATATATATATATAAAAAAAGTGTTAAATAAATGTTTTATTTATTTATTTAATATTTTTTTTTCATATATATCACACACTATTATTAATACTTAATAAAAACAAACAAAATTTAATATAAATTTAATATACTGTAGTAGTAATACTATAGTTTAATAATAAAATAAAAATAATAATATTTAATTAATGCAATTATAATAATTATAATAATACTGTAATAAATAGTTTTATTTTATTTAATATATTTTTTATATGTATAATGAATTCACGGTTACTATTGTAATGTTAACAGTGTTTTAACAGTGTGTTTGGTATACATTAATACATAGATATTCTGTAAATGTTTTCAAAAATATCTATAAAAATTTTTTTTTTTTATAGTAAAAGCATTGAATGTTTTTATCAAAATAGTAGACTAAGAAAACCGGGTTTAGTATTTGGATTCGGTTTTTATAATTTATTTGATTAATTAATATATCGATATTAATATTGTTTTTTTATTATCAAAATAAATTGATATAAATTTAATTTTGTTTATTATAATTTTTTAATAATTAATTATTTTTTAATAAATTTTATTGTTTTTTTTTTAATAAATATTGTTTGGTTTGGGTTTTAAAAGTGTTACAGTTATTTGGTTTAACAGCTCTAATGAACCGTACAAACACAGTGTTTAATAGTAACACGAAAAAAACATTGACTCCATGTTTATTAAGCTTAAAGCTATTTATAGGCGGAGCTTATATATATACAGTGTATATTATACATACAATAGCTTTTACATGGTATATAAATTATCAATGATATATAAAGTAATATAATCTATGAGTTATAATAGTGCAGTACATGTATTTAAGTAAACTATATATTCATTTAACCTTTCAATAGTTGATGGCTTAAAGTTTGAAACAATTTATTATTATTTATTTAAAATAAATTATTTTTATTTATAATATATATATATATATAAAGGTATATATATTAGTTAATGGTTTTGTTGTACATTTGGGCCTTTTTATAGATAAATATGAGTCTAAAAAATTGTTTGTTTATTTTTAATAAGCTATTGTTGCCTATTGTCTATCAATCAATTGTCATGGTAACCATATCAAACATTTTTTAAATATCATGGACAATAATTTATTTTTAAAAAATATAAATAAATATATTTTTTTTACTAATTTATACTAAATAAATAAACTAAATAATTTATTTATTTTAATTTTTTAAAAAACATAAATTTTTATCTAATGTTTTATAATCATAAATGTACAGGATCAAAATACTCAAATTTGAACACACTACATATATATACAGTACAACATAATTATTGTGACAATGTTATTTTTATGTATATAAACAATATGTTTGTTTTTTGTGTGTATTATTAAATAGGATCTAATGTATCATATTATTTGAATTGAATATTTTATATACACTGTATTTAATAACTGTATAATAATAACAACAAAATTAATAACAAATATTTTTTTTTATAAACAAAAAAATTTTTTAAATTATTTTTTTTAAATAAATAATTATTAAATATAAACTTCACATTAGTTTTGAAAAAAACTATTGACAAAAAAAACTTTTACAAAACTCACGTGCGTTGGGAAAACACGTGTCCGCGAACCGCGCGTATCATTGGCCGCTAACCGCGTGGTGTCGTTGGCCGCGCGGCCGTCGCCGCGACCGCGATGTCTGTCATTCACCGATCGCTATTCAGTTTGGTATCGTTGGCGCTGTTCGTAGTGTTGGTGGCCATCAAAGTGGACAATAAGTGCGATTGGTTTGTAATTTTCTCGTTACCGAATTATCACCCGAAGTATCGGTGGCCAACACAATATTGACTGACCATTAATTTGTTTGTTATTACCGTTTTCTATAGGAACTGGTTTGTCGTTTTCATACCGATGTTTGTCTTAGACCTACTAATGTGTCTAATGTTGGCCATGAAATGGCTACGGACTTCGCCGGCGGCGGCGGCTGGATTGTCCACTGCATCGACATCGGCCACCAATCGCTGGTCTCATTCGATATCAATGGCCACATCATCGGCAGCCCAGCGCCGACTCTACCAAAATATCTATTGCCTAACCTGTTTGCTAACGAAACTAACCTTTCAAGTGGTCATCTGTTTACGGCTGGACTACATCAGCGGTAGCCGATTACCACTCTATATAACATTCATACCGTTCTGGTTATGTATTATCTCCTGTCTGGGACTGATGGTCTCCACTAGATTTATATCGTCCGGCAATCGTTCAATCATCTCATGATTACTACCCGATGATAGTTACCATTACATATCTCACCGATTGTTTGCCGATAAAGTCGGTAATGGTCTACCAGTGGACACCACACCACACCACTTGTTATGGTGTGAACTAAACGGTGATATCATTTCAAGAAGTTATGTGTCTATTATTACCGATAATTACCGATAATAATAATAATAATAATGTGTTTGTGATAATTGAAATACAATTTTTGTTTTTTTTTAGTTTTTATTATATTATAATTTTAACCTTTTTTTTGTTGTTTATTTTGTTTATTGATTTTATTTTAATTACCTATAATTTAATTTAATTTAAATTTTTTTAAATTTGTATTTCAATACGATATGTAAGTTACTGTAAATTTATAGGAATATATATATATATATTGTATAATCTTATTAATCAATCAATTAATTTATTTGTAATTTAATATAAATAACAATAATAACAATAATAATAATACAGATAATAAAATAAAAAGTCGATTATATTATTTTAATTTTGTTTTATTCATTCAAATTAAAAATCAATTTTTGAATATATTATTATTATTATTATAAATTATTTAAATACTTGATTTGAACGTATAAATCATATTTTTATTTTTTATATAATATATACCGGTAATTTATTTTTATTTTTTGTTTAAATCAATCAATCAATCAATAATACAGTATATATACTGTATATAAATATATAATTTATAATATAATGTACTGTATATATATATATAATAAATTTATATCAATATATAATATATATTTTTTAATATTAATAATAGTTATTATAATAATAATAGAATATAATAATTATATAATAATAATAATAATAATAATAATAACAGGTTATATGTATTATGACTTTATATAAGTTGTTGTATAATATTATTTTTGTTTTTAAATTTATATATAATTTATTTTTATTTTTATTTTTATTTTTTTAATTTCAATTATTCATTTGACTAATAAAATGTTGGAATAATTTATATATATATATATATAAGTGAATACCAAAAAAAAAAAATCTTTTAGTAATTTTGGCGCTAATTATATATATATATATATATAAATCTCTAATATAATCGCAATTATCATCAAAATAATAATAATAATAATAACTCTTAGACCTAAAGATCTCTCTCTCTCTCTCTCTCTCTCTCTCTCTCTCTCTCTCTCTCTCTCTCTATCTCTGCTGAGGAAGTATTTCATCGAAAAAAAAATAAAACAACAAAAAAATAGTTACATATATTTTAATCAATAGATTACTATTAAAAATAATAATTATAATAAAAAGTCAAAGTTATCGATGACTAGAGCGGCGACCGACAGACATACATACATACAGATGGACAGACAGACAGACAGTACATACAATTAGTGGGGAATTGTTGTTGATTTCGTTGATTTGTTTTTTTTTGTAATTAAAAAAATATAATTTTAATTTCATTTTTTGTTTTTCGTTTTGTTTAAGACTTTGCAATCTTAGTGTTGGCGACGCCGCCGCCGCCGGCGATACCAAAGTCGATCTCAGCGTAAGCTAACTGATTGGATGATTGATCGCCGCCGACAATACCACCGCCAACACCGCCGCTATAGAGCAGTTGTTCCTGACTTCCGCAACACTGTGTGAGCATAGCTGTTGTAGTGGTGGTGGTGAGTGATGTCGAAGACAATGACGACGACGACGACGACGATAGTGATAATGGCGTTGTTATTGTCAGAGTCGCTGTTAGACCACTTGATGACGATAGATGTGATCCATATTTAGCGGCGGCCGCCGCCGATACTTCATCAGTAGTAGTAGTAGTAGTAGTAGCTGTGGCCAAATCTAGCGACGCATAGTTAAGCTCTTTGTCCGATGATATCGTCGTCGACAACGACGGAGGCGACGATCGACGCGGAGGTGAAGACGAAGAAGAAGAAATGGTTGTTTTTGGCTCATCATTACTACAACAACTACTACTACTGGTATTAGTTGTCATCAATTTGTTATTATCATCCAATCTATTGATGACTTGTTGTTGTTGTTGTTGTCTATCACTGGTTTTCGTTAAATTATTTGTATCACTATTTGTTGGCACCGGGAGCTGTTGCTGTGGTTCTTGTTGTTTACCAATAGTAGTAGTAGTAATATGACTATCGATAGAACTATTTCTTTGTTTAGCTTTGCCTCTGCTTCTGTTGGTGGTGTCTGACGATGAAGAAGACGACGACAACGACGATGATTCCTCAACAACGGTTGACTCCATGACCTGCGATAGTAGCGATGATGGCTCTGCAGTAGTAGTAGTAGTAGTAGTAGTAATAGTAGATCTTTGAGGCACATGTGTTGTCGTTGTAGATCTCATATCCAGACATACATAGTCACCATCACTACTATCGGCAACGACGACAACATCCGATTGTTGTTTAGTCTTAATATTGTTTTCGTTCATTGTTTGAGCAAATGATTCACTTGTTTTGGTCATTGATTTTATCGGATTTGTTTTCCAATGACTCTGCAGTTGTTGTTGTGATAGAGAATCGGAAGAATGTGATGAAGTAAATGAAGGAACTGTAGCTATTGTCTGTTGTTGTTGTTGTGATAATTGGATAGAATGGTCAGTAATAGTTGGTCTTAGATTAGCTGTTGAGTGTAAACTCGATGGCAGTTGTTTCAGTTCATGGTTTGTTGTTATCATATGTACTTCAATGTAATCATTGTTAACAATCTCTTTAGTTCTCTGGAACTGTTGGTCATCAATAGATCTGTTAATCAAATTATTAGTTGACTTTCTATCCAGTAGTCCTCCAGTAGTCAACTCGTTCATCGATGACGTAATCGACGGCGACGTAGTACTGGCCGATCCGATACCCGACGATGATGTCGACGATCGCGAATTTGATCGCTGTCTATGACCGCCGCTGCCGCCACCAATTGACGAACGTTTGATACGGTCTTCTAGGCGTTCCTTCATCTGCTGCTGTTGTGTAGAGGATTGCATAGACTTCGATGAATAATCGATTTCCATTAGATCTGTATCGATGTTTCTGCTGCCGCCGATAGCTCCGAAGCCGCTGCCGCCGCCGCCACCACTACCGCCGACGCCGCGACCAGCAATAAGCGATGATTTCGCAAAAATCGGTCGACAGCCGACAGTTGCGCTACGCTTTCGCGGCTGTGCCGGCGACAGTATCGGTGCGCTCGAAGCTTTCGGCAAATTTCGTTTCATCGATTCGTCTATAGCGGCCGTCGGACCGCCAATCTGTGTATCGACTAATGCCTGCCGTTTGGCCGCAATACGCATCTCACGCATGTTTGTCACATGACTTCCCATAGAAAAGGCACGAATTCGGATTTCATTCTCCTCAGGCGTTTGTGTACCCGATTTGATGGCCGCCGATGAGGACGACGCTGATGTCATTTGTTGTTGTTGTTGTTGTCTGGATTTGATGTTAGCTCTGATCAACGCTTTGGTAGTCGCCGTCGGCTGCGACGGACGACTACCAATACTGTAGGCCCGAACCGGTAGTATATAATCAAACGAATCCAATTCGTCGTCCGTATGGGGAAAGTATGACTTGACTTTATCCAAATGAAATTCCTCTTTAGGCTGCGGCGGTGGCGGCGCCGATCTATCATTAATTTTCGGAAGCGATTCCGATAGTGGCGCCATATTTAGATATTCGTCAATCGATTCCGATTTGATGATCATCTCCTGGCTGCTGCTCCTGGTTGTGATGGAAGTGGTGCACACCATTGGCATATATTCGGCAATGTTTTCGTTTGTATACAAATGTCTACTATCCAGTAGACCACTCGATCGGCGACTGGATACTAGACTATCGCTAGTTTCGACTGAACCGACCGGACTCATCGGTATATAAGGACTACTGTCTGGTTCGTCAATAACTTTACTATTAATCAACGATTTTGTTGCCGATCCGCCGATGATGGCAGCCGTAGTCGGCGATGTTATAGGCGACGGGTTCGAAGTCGGATAGAAATTCAGATTCAGATGCGATCGGACGCCCATCGACTGACAGCTGCCGCCGCAGCCACCGCTCGAGCTGCCCGTCGGCGACATTGACAGATAGTCATCAGTTTGACCGTCCTCTTCGGAAATGGGCGGCTCCGACGGCATTAGACTATTGTGAAGACTCAGATGATATTCGGAAACCGGTGTCAGACAATGACTACCACTGTCGTAGTCGTCTATCGATAGTGAACTACCAGTGCTATCAGTGGAATAGGCGGCAGAACTACTGGTTGAGGGTTTGAATACAAATACAGTTAGTCATTCATAATAAATGGTATGTATGTGTATGGCATACCTGAGCGGATTATGTGATGGCGGCGAATAGGACAGTGTTCTACTGTGTAATGTTAAGTGTAAACGATTATCACCGACACTACCGCTGCCACCGCCGCCGCCTCCATAGTGTTGCGGTGTTGTCCAGTGTCTGCTATCGACGACATGAGAGGACGACAACAACAACGAATCCGATTCGCTGGTAGTCCTCGACCGGGAAGAAGGCATCGAATCGCATCGGACGCGATCCGAACTCGACATCGAAGTTGTCTGCGCTGCTGCTCCTGTTGTTGTTGATGTAATATTTGATGAACTCTGATGAACACTAGTGGTCGACGATGTCGTTGACGAATAGACGGGACCACCACCACCGCCGCCGCCGCCACCGAATATAATCATACTTTGGTTCGTATGCGACGACGATGTCGATAACGATGACTGTGGCCGTCGACTGGTCAACGGTTTATCGCTGGTCGACGCACTACGAGGCCGTTGCGATGGACCGCCAAAATCTGATTCGTGATTCTTCGACGAACACATTGCCGCCAGAATTACTTCGTGCATATTCTGGGCAATGGCCGAATCGTCCGCTTGAATCCATATATCTCCGGGACCTATACTGGAAGATCGGCCCAATTCGATGAAAAACGTACTGGTCGTGTGACCGCATCGTCGAATACTGATCAATGGAAACTCGTAGACGTCGGGCGGTTCGCTGGCCAGCGGATCCACTTTGACAATGTATAGCGTGTGGGCAGTCAAACACAGTCGATGAGTACCGTTCATATTGCGTGTTTGACCTAAACCGTTGCGGTTGATGTTCACTTGCCATACGTGCTCTGGAAGTGATAGTATATGGATATAGATGAAGAAAATCAATCAATTAAATCCATAGTAATTAGTAATTACCGTAATGAACGCCGTGACCGATACGAAAATCGTTGGTCTGGTTTTGTAGGGCATGAAGCGCTTCCAGCCATTGTCTCTGTTGTTCAGCGTCTTCGACAATCGTCGTAAAACATTCGTCCCGTGTATACAAAGCAATCGCGTGCTTATGTTTACCATCTATTTTACGATTAATACTGAAACAGTCTTTCAGATAAATCAATCGTTTCGGTTGTTGGCCGTTGTTGTGGCGAAACTTTTTTTCGCTATCAAAATAGGAAAGCGAACCCATATTTGAATCGTTATGATCTCTTAGGACGAAATACTTCTTCTTCATTGTCTGATTTTGAAGGAAAGATACAGACTATGAGATAAACAAAGATATCAAACAAACAAACAAAAAAAATAAAATCATTTTATATGATATAATCGATGGGTTCTTCTTATTATTATTCTTATTCTTCTTCTTCCTGTTCCTAATTGTCGGAATCAATTGATGACAACAACAACAACAACAACAATACGTACCTTTAGTTTCTTCATATAACCGACTCGTTTGACATCATCTGGCATTTGAAATGTCGATTCATCGCCACCACCGCCGCCACCACCACTGCCACCGCCACCACTACCGCCGTGTGATTTGTAGAAACTCTTGGACGAGCTCTTGATGGTCGACATTGACGACGTTGTCGTCGTCGACGACGATGAGGAGGACATTATCGGTGGTTTTTATTGGTTGGGTTTACAGTAATAATAGTATTGTCTTATCGATGATAATAATAATAACTTAAACTTAAAATCAATGATCGGTTTCAACGGCAGCCGCGATGTTGTTGTGGCCATCGATATGACTGCAGCTGAAGACGACGACTACGACTACTGACAGATCAATACAAATACCAACAAAATCTGTTGTTTTACTACCACTTCTTCCTCTTCTTCTTCTTCAATCTTCTTATTCTTCCTCGAAATCAAAACAATTAACAATTTAAACAAAAAAAAACTGAAAAACTGATCACCGGTTTAGTGGCCAAACAGTTCAGCCGATAATTATATACACAAAACAAATTGTTTTCACTTTTAATTAATTAATTATATAATTATTTTTTGGTTAAACAAAAACACAATTTTTTTTTTAATTTTAATTAAATATTAATTATTTATTAATAATAAATAAAATAAAAACTTAAAACTTGTTTACCATTAATGAATTGACACCATATTTGTTGTGATTATTATTATTATTATTTAATACAATATTTTTTATGATTTTATATATTTTTTTAGTCAATGAGAAAAACAATAACAATACTAATAATAATAGACACACATATAAAACAAATTTGGACCTTTTTATTGTTACTGAAACCTATGTGTTTTACTAGTAATAAATAGTACCAAATTATAATATTGGTTTATTGGTATACTTATTATTATTATTAAATGTCTGTATATTTTTTTCAATGAGATTTTCAATTTTATTTTTATAGTACAGTGTTATTGATATTAAAATTATTATTATATTGAAAGTTGTTTACAACAAAATTATTTCCAAAATGGAATAATACATATATATATAAACTAGAGTTGGGAGAAATTTTTTTTTATAAATAATAATTTTAATATTAATATTATTTAACCGAACCGCTATATAAAATTTTTTTTTAAAAAAAAGTTTAAGTATTATATAATTTTTTTTTTGATAAAAAAACTATAATAAAACTAAATGTATTTTTTTTTTTAAAAATATTAATAATAATTTGTATATATGTTTTAATTTATTTAATTTAAAGTTATTTAATTTATAAATTCTATCTAGTTTATTTATTTTTTTTAGAAAAATATATATAATACTAGGTATACAAATAATAATTATTATTATAAATAAATAGATATTTTAGCTAGTTACTATTTTTTTTTGAAAAATTAATAATTTCTATATATGTTCGAATTTATAAATTATATCTAGTTTATTTATTTTTTTAAAAATATATATAATACTAGGTATACAAATAATAATTATTATAAATAAATAGATATTTTAGCTAGTTACTAGTTTTTTTGAAAAAATTAAAAATTATTATTTAAACATATACAATATAGTAGTACTAACTTAAATTATTATTATTATTTGTGCTTGATTATAATCTATCTAAATATGGGTTTATTTTAATTAAATATTAATTAACTAAACCGAACCCGTATTTATCTATATATATATATTTAATTCAATGGTATAACAACTCTACTACTATATTAAAATAATGTGCAAATAATTATTGTATTATTTTTTTTAATAACTTTTAATCTACAGTACAATACACTACAGTGTTATTGTTGTTGTAATACTTATTGAATTACTTGTTATATATTATTAATAGATATCCAATTACTGTACAAATTAATAATATAATACAATAAATACTAAATAAATACTAAATAAATACTAAATAAATACAATAATATAATTTCCATGAAAATTATTACTAATAATAAAAAAAAACAAACAAATATATACATACATACATGTATATATGACCATGGATATTTTAATTATTTATATTCTACGATAATTCCCCTCCCCCCCCCCATTACCCATACATTGCCCCCGTTCCTCATAAAAACAAAATTAATTTCCCGTTTTTTTTTTTAATTATAATATTTAATATATAATTTTTTTCCAATGAGAAAATATTATTACCTGTAATTTTATTTTATTATTATTAATAAACATATGGTAACCCTGTATATCAATTACAGTGTGTATAATACTGTATATTATTACATACATTATAATTGACTACTACTACCTATACTACCTGTACTACTATTAAGTTAAATACATGTATAGTGTACTACAGTATTATTATTATTATTATTATTAAATTATTATTAGTTTTTACAATTTAGGTGCAATTTTTTGTTTTGTTTTAATATCAATAGTTATATTTAAAATAAATTATTTATATATTCTCTCTCTCTCTCTCTCTCTCTCTCTCTCTCTCTCTCTCTCTCTCTCTCTCTCTCTCTACCTATTGATTGATTGAAACCAAATATTTTACTTAAAAAAAAAATAAATAATAAAAATTATTATTATTAAAAACATATGATATTTTATTGAAAGAAAAAAAAATAGTATTAATAATATTTAAATAATAATAATAAAAAAAAAGAAATTAATTAATTATTTAGATATATATAATAATAATGTTTACTTGTATTGAATTACAATCAATAAATATATATATAACTTATATATTTATTATTAAATCATATATATTTTTTTTATAAACCTATAAATTCAATATACTGTATATATATATATATGATTTTTTTGTTGTTGATTAATTAATTACCGTAATATAATTATATTTATATATATATATATATCAATTTTATTATTATTTATAGCAAATCAAAAAAAAACATCATAATTTTTTTATAATTTAATTAAATTAAATTTAAATTCAAAATTATCAGATATTTTCCAAACAAAAAAAAATAAATCAATGGTTTAGCCAATAATCACACTAATAATATAATATAATAATAATAAACACTAATTAATTAATTAATTAATAAGAAAAATAATGATTAAATAATTGAGTGGTTTTTTGTGTTGTGTTTTGTTTTGTGTTTTATTTCTGTCTTTATCTATATCTTCGGTATCCTATTCTTCTTCTTCTTCTTCTTCATCTATCTATTGTCACTAAACAAATCCAAAATTCTTGGTCTTAATGGCCATCAATAGCTTCTGACGTAATATGGATTTAGAGGAATATAAGGGAATATATAGTCTTGATATGCATCTGAAAGTAAACAAAATTAGATAAATTTTTCGGTAATTTTTCGACGCGATAGTCACATACGTATTAGCGGTGGCCAAATGCAAGTCATCGCGCGGTCTAATCGTAATACTGGGCATCGGCTGAAAGCCCTCTTCGCTCGCCGGCAACGATGGACTACCCGTCCAGAAGTATATCAAATCTTGTTTCTCTTGGTTTGTCATCTTTTCCACTACAGACCAAAACCAACGCTTAAAATAAGTCAAATGTTCGCTACCGTCGCCACTCTCTGTGTTTTTCGGTCACAATATAAATCGCAATTAGTTTTTATTTTAAATGAAAAATTAATTTCAATCAACTAATAATTAATAATACATACCGTCATTGAATGTCACATAACTGATCAATAATTGTATATTAATTTCGGAAACACCGTTCAATAGTAGACGAAAATCTTCGGCCTATAAATTAAATTATTAAATAAATTAATCGTTAAAATCCGGTAATTAAATTAAAAATTAACAAAAAAAAAACAAAAGTTTCGGTTAATTACAGTCAATCCGTCCAAAGCATTAGTGGGCAAAACATCACAGACTCCTTGTCTAAGTGCCTGTCAATTGATTAAAAAAAACAATTAGAAAAATACGGTAAAATATATTATTCTCGGGAATGTGACCGTACCTGAAGTGACCGTTCCTGGGACTGAATCATCCGATACTGAGCGTAACGGCGAACATAATCGTAGATAGTTTGCGGCGTAACTTCAATATTCCGGCCATTGGGTATCAGTTCGACATTACCGCCGCCGCCTTCCTCTGGACACAAATCCACAGCAAATCTGAGGTCAAGATCGGCGCACATCGAATCGTTACCCGATTCTACGTCAACAATCAGTTGACGTAACGATTCGTAAAGGACGGGATCAAAGAAGGCCAAGTCGTGCCAGAGAATGGTTCGCCGGAGTATATATTTGTAGACATGACGGCTAAGACTTAGCGGACACAATTCATTCTGAAGTAGACATAAGCCCATAATTCGGCCGACATTACGGAATGCATTGATACGTTCGGCCGATGCCCGGCCCTGACGTGGCGAATAGAAACCACGTTTTCCCGGCTGATAGAATAGCGGGGCATTATCTTCTTCGTCTTCGTCTTCCATTTCAATGTCCAATGTTCGGGCCGATTGACCTGTTGTTGCTGTTTTGCCGCCGCCTCCGACGGCTGTATTGGTGGCCGTATTGTTGGTGATGTTGATGGTGGCCGATGTGTTCACGTTGTTGTTGTTGTTTTGCAAGTTTTTCGACAGATTAAACATATCCAACTCGAATAGACCGTCGGCGGTAGTGTCGCGGCCGTGCGATAGAATAATATCGACTGCTTCGTCCACTTTGGCCCTGAGGGTGTCCTCCGATGCAAACAATGTCAACAGTTGGGCCGGTGTCAGCTCCAGAAGCATTCCGGTTATCTTACTGGCCAACGATGGCCTCAGTTGATGGACTCGCGGATACAAACGCATACCAAGTTGTTGTCGATGAGGACTAAGCAATTCGTTCAGATTGACAGTACTATTGCTGACCTGTTGTTGTTGTGATTGTTGGTGTAGTTGTTGTTGCGGTTGTTGTTGATGCAGTTGCTGCTGAGGTGACTGATCGCCGGGCATAATAAACGGCGGCGCTTCGTATCTCAAATGTGTAAACACTTCCCTATCGGATCGGCTATCAGTTCCGCGTCCCGAACTTCCTCCGCCACCACTACCCGAAGTCGAATTGTGGTCACGCGACGATCGGCTGGCCTGATAGGCTCGTCGGGCCTGTTCTCGTTCACGTTCGCGACTCTTCAGCCGCTGAATCAGATTGTATTGAAGCGATCGATTCGGTGCGTGACACGACTCCAAACTGGGCAACTTTTCGCCCGATAGTATGGCCTCGCAAAATGCCGAATAGAAACTACGGGCAACGCCGCTACCTTCGCCCGGTTCGTCTTTGAAGGTTACTTTCACTCGCGAAACGGTCAACAATGGCGTACCGACAGACATACGTCGACTGAAATTATTATACATTGTATTCAACTCTTTGAATGTCTGCTGAATCAATGCGTGCCGATCTCTGTCCAGTTTCGAGAAATTAATGTCCCGTTGTTGGGAATTCCTCAGTCGTTCCATTTCCCGACGAAATTTCGACTCTTTTACCGGAAAACCGCCCAAATCGCCGATTATCGAACCGGGTTCGGCACCGACATCGTCGACAAATACACGGCCAAACAGTTCCAGTGTTAGCCGCCATCGACCGAGTAGGCTGTCGTGTTGGGACATATTGCCAATCATTTGATGCGATTGTTGTTGTAGTTGTTGTTGTTGCAGATGATGGCCACCTCTTTTGTGAATAAACTGCTGCTGTTGTTGTTGTTGTTGACTGTCAATAATCTCTCTAATAGTCATCGACGACGATAGAGATAATGGTCCACCAATTTGTTGTTGATGTTGGTGTAAATGTGAGGCCAACAAGTGTTGTCCGCCGCCACTCGTATTTGACATTGAATTACCGATACTGTTCTGCGAATGGTGTTTCATCGAACCGGCCAACACAATCACACTGGGTTTGGCCGCTGAATTGGCAGTTACGGGCACTATTATCGGTGCCCGTTGATGATGATGTTGTTGTTGTTGTCCTGTTTCGGCAATAATCACAGACTGTGCTCTTTGGTTAGCACTACTACTACTATTACTACTACCATCAATGTACTGACTTTGTTGACTACCACTACCGCTACTTTGAGAACTGGTTGTCGCCATCATATCACTCGCTAAGTCCATACCGATAGCCGCCGACTGGCCATCGACTGGACAAACATTTCGGTTACTTAAGCTCAGTCTAGTGGGTATCGTATCGAACATTTCTTCGGCAACATTGGCAGTTGTTGGTCGCGGAATACCGAACAGTTGTTCACGACGGCTATTCGGCTGCAACAGATGCGGTGCATCGGCCAATGGTAGGGCTTCCTGTAGGGGCGTCGAAAACGGATCGGGTGGCGGACAACCTAAAAACAATGTCGATTCGGATCGTTGAAAAAATGGATGCCTACGACTCTTATGACTACTCGGCGGTCCATTTGGTGCCGAAGCCGACGCTGAAGAATCTTCGGCATCATTGATGGTACTAATATCTGGTAACGTATACGACTGAATCGTATTCAGTTCGTCGTCTTGTTCTTCAATCACATCAGATTCTTCATCGTTGGCCCAATTTTCTGCAGACATCGGATCCGAAGCTGTACCAACCAATCGGCTGCCATTATTGTTGCCGCCGCTGCTGCCACCGCCAACGCTTCCACCGCTAGCCGACTCTTCCGAACCGCTTTTAATAAAATAGATAAGCGAATCAAAAACATAGGCCACATGTTTGAGTGACGAAACATCGAGAACGGGCAGCGAATCCAGATGTTCGCTATTATGCGATCGCATGAGTGACATAGCATAGGATAGAAAGTCTTTGCGCGCGGAAGTCGAGTCCAGAGTATTGGTACCGTGATGTCCGGCCGATAAAAATCGATGACCAGCGGCCGAACCGCCACCGCTACGTCGCGATGTTATACCGGCGGCGCCGCTGCGCGAGTCGCCCGATTGTGTGACACGATTTTCGTCGTTTAGATTAATCCGACGCGAACTGCCGCCAGCGCCACCAGATCCCAGTGAAATGCCAGTATTGCGCGAACCGTGCGATTGGACAGCACTACTACTACTAGTCGACGGTTGTGTCTGCGTTGATGACGAAGCCGACGATACACCGCCGCTGCTGTTGGTCAGCGCACAGCCGAAACGTAGCTGTCCTTCGGTAGAGTCCATAACTGTCATCAGCCAATCCCAGGTCGGTTTGAGTCTCATTTCGATAAAATTGAGTAAATTATAGGCTTCGGTAGTGTTTATCGGCAACGAATTAATGCCCGAAATGGTCGACGACGACGACGACTGTCGCTCGTGATCTTTGAGTGTCGGCAACAGATCCGATATCTGTCGGATGACAATAGCAAAGGCTCGGGCCAGACCAACGGTAGTGGTGGCCATTGATACCGATTCATTGGTCGTCAATGTTGTAGTTATCGGTGTTACAGTTGTAGCCGATCGTCGAATAGTAGTCGGATCTATATGTATCAGTCCCGTCGATCCGGACAATCCGCCGCCGCTAGTGGTCACACGGGTAGCGCCAACAGCTCCCGTAGAGGCAGTTCCGCCAATTTCGCGCTGTCTGAGTGCCCACTGTAGATGCTGTGCCAAATTATTACGCCAATTGGATACACTGCCCGAAACGGCGCCCACTGTTGCCGCACCCGCCGAATTGGCCGCTCGGCGTTCCAATTGTTCGTCAATAAATGCCAGATCTTCGGTGTCCGGTTCGGTTTCGGCAGTTTCGCTCTCTTCTTCGTCTTCGCCATTCGACGAATCGCCCGAATCTTCTTCGGAAAAATAGGCCAAATTAGCGACACCCGAATCACTGCCGGCCGTAGCGCCCGTAACGGCACTTCGTTGGGCGCTTGCATTGTCAATATTGCTCTGATAGGAAGCGTCGTCTGGATTGGAATCGCTATCCGAATCACTTTCCTCGTGTTGGCCGCCATCGACTGGTTCTTCGTGTTCGCTGCCTTCGTGATCGACATCTTCCTGGCCGACAATGACATCGACTTCGTGTTCATCGTCAGCACCGCCGCCGCCGCCTATGACAACATCGGCACCAACCGAAGCGTCCACCAACGGTATGATACCACCACTGCCGCCGATACCGCTGCTCTGAGGGTTGTTCATACTATTTAGCGAATCGGTTGCCGACGATATGTCCATCAATAGCGAATCGACACCACCATTTCGGCCACCGGTTTGCGATACTAGCGGATCGACAGCAAACAGTTCTTCGCTGCCGGTTATGGCATCGGATAGTGTAGTCGATAGACAAAACGGTGCCGTTGGCCGTACAATACCGAGTCTGACCGGCGATATCAGCGAATCGGCAATTTCGCACAACTCTTCGATAGCTATGGGTAGTAGGGCTTGAAAAACGCGACGACATTTATGCAACTGCGACGATACGGCTGTCTTCTTCCACGACGGACTAGTCGACGACAGCGACAGTACATTGGAGTTGGCATACGATGACGGAGTCAATTCAATACATAGGACAATACCGATTCGGGCCACTGATCGGACAAAACGTCGGGCCACTAGTCGAGCTTCTTTCGCTACACTTGACTGTGGATTTTGAGATTCGCGTATAATTGTTACCAACAGGTTGTCCAACATTTCGGAACCAACTCTGACCAACAGTGAATGGGTAAACTTATCCAACAATGCCGTACCGTTTTGGCTGTTCAGAAATAGTTGTTCCTCAGCGGCAGCATAGCTGTTACCAAAACCGAAACATTGCTTTTTATTGGCCAAACTGGGCGGCTGCCGATAGCCGGTTAAGATCATCGATTTGATGGCATTCCAGTCGCCGAGAATCTTATCGAGTGCTTTACGTGCAAATCTTGGCGGTTCCAGATCATGGTCAGGCATTTCCGATTCCATATTACTGGCCGCTTCGGGTGTCTTACGAGTCAATGATGTACGCGATCGGGACGGCCGGTACTGGCGTTGTTCAATGATTTGTCTACCGACTGTTTGTACCAGAAATAGTAGTATATTTTCGCCGCGACCGTTCGGATAGGTGACTAAATCGGTTTCGGCAATCAATCGTTTCAATAGGGCATAGCGTGACGTCTGGCAGCCGCTGATCAATGCCTTGCACTTGCATTTCTCCCAACAGTCACAGTAGGCCGTCGGCGACGTACGTTTCAGTTTACAATCGTGTCCTTTATGGCAAACGCGGGCACATTCGGTACAACAACACAGTGAACCGATTAGGCCGCATGTCTTGCACTCGAATATATCCTGATTGATGTGTTCGGCACCGGTCCACGTAAAACTACAGGTGTCGTTACAGCACAACAGGTGCAGTGGTGAGTCATCGGGATTGGATCCGCGCGGATATAGCATAGACATCAAGACTTTTTGTTGGACATCCGAATCCGTCGACGATCGTTGGGCTATTTTGACGGCAATAGTCATAATATAGTTGGCCGCCGAATAGGCACGACCGCTGACGGCCATCATAAACGGTGTATAGCCCTGCGAGTCCTTCGAACATAACAGTTCCTTCATGAATGGTCGCAATACCTGCGAATCCAATAGTGTCCATAGTATCGAATGGGCGACTGGTTTTTGTTCGGTCGGATCCAACAGTGGTTCGTTAGTTGACGTTTGGTTACCGTCGGGCGGATAGTAGATCATAGCAATCGGTACATTCGATTCGGAATCGCAACTATCCGACGGCGGTTCAACACTACGTTCGCGTAGATCATTATCGCTGCTACGGTCGACGACTACGGCAGCGGTACCGCCGACGCCCGAATTCAGCCGATCGGACATCGATTTCGAGGCTCTGCGCATAACGTCCTGTAGGCTTGCGTTGCGCGCGTCAAACGTTTCGGCAGTCGGATCATCGACTGAGGCCACCGAATCGTAGGTCGATTTGTTCGAAGTGGGAAAACAGGCGCATACGGCCATATGAATGATATTGCGATTACCGTCGCATCGTTCGCTGACCACTACTTGTTGGGAAACCGATTCCTTTTCGAGCGAAGCCAACGTTAGCCGTACCAGATCGGGATCACTTTTGATGATGGCCGGCGTTAGCAACTGGTTTTCCAGTGCCAGTGCAATAACGGCTACTTGATTCTTCTGATTGGTGGCCGCATCCCGTACGGGATAGATACCGATACCGATAGCCTGAGCGGGTGCAATGTCCAACGCTACCGGATCCTTAACCGAATCACAACAATCTTTGGCCAACGGATAGATGGCTCCGTTACCGTCGCGAACAATAGTAATAATTTCGTTTTCGCCGTAACAGTTCAACGATATTAGCGATGTGTCCTGGCCTAGAAAAGCCGAAGTATCGGTCGGAAAACGACTTTCTTGTTCTACACGGCCGCTGGTTATATTGATGACAACATAGTTCAATCGGGTACCCGTACGGACAATAGCGTGTATGCCCAGATTGCTGACAGTCATGGCCAGTACCCCGAGACTATCGGATAGGTGTACTTTTTTCGGGAATCTCTGAAAACAGTCCAAAGCCTTCGCACAGGTCGAGCCTTTGACCAGTTGTAGTTCATCTTTGCGTAACAGTCGACACTCTTGCAATATCGATGTAACATCGCTGGACACTTCCGATCCGTGTTGATCGGCACGGCTACTATTGTTGTTCGAGGCGTTAAACTTGACCGCTGCATAGTTGCCATCAATTTTCAATACCCGACCAATCGGTATGTTTTTAACGTCTTCGACAAATATGACATCCTTGAGACTCCAGGTTTCCTCGACTTTTTCATTGCAACAGTCTTGGCCACTGCCGCCACCGCTGCCCGACATTACATTACTATTGTGACGCGGTTTCGATCGTTTCGGTAGAGGACTACACCCTGGTTCCGAACAAGTTGACGACGCCGGCGATGGTGGCGGCGGCATCTCCAGGCGTTCAGTTGACGACGCTTTCGATAGACTAGGACTCGGCGGTTGTTGGTCTTTGACAACCATTGACGTCGATGACGACGATTCAGCGGTATTTGCTCTCAACACCGATGCCAACGAATTTGATGGAAACGATAGCTGAGAACTACTGGTAGTACCAGTGTTTCGCTGCTGTTGTTGTTGTTGTTTGAATTCATTTGAATTTAATAGTTTGAATGCACACGAATCGGTTATATTCCACGCGGATGACAATAGTTGGCCAACTTTTGGTAGGCCACCGTAAGTGGTAAAACCGATAGCGCCGGCACTATACGATGGACTATTGCGTAGGCATACCTGTGCGCCGGTAATGATATCACTTGACGATCCACTTGACGACGACTGACTACCGACAGGTTGTCTCTGTTTTTTGGTCTTTGCCCGAACTTTTTCCCACATTTTCTTCCGATGCATATACGGAGCAATGCCCCACCAATAGACAGCACCGGTATCCAGGCGTACGCACGAAAACAGTGAACAAACGTGTAGGGATGCGATTTTAGTATCCGATGAATTGGTCACTTCGGGCAATGGTAGCAAATTGTGTTCGAGTTTGTTGGCAATTGGCATCAAACTTTCGTCGATAAAAGTGGCCACTTTGTTGTTATCGGTAGCCACTGAACATCTGATACAACTACCGGCCAAACAAACTATACGTTCGGTTAGTAAACCCAATGACAGCGCTTTCGGATGATAGTAGACAACACCGTCGTTTGTTTGCGACCTAAACGGTTCGCTATCCGACCATTTCCATTGACACAACTGACCAGTACTGGTAATGGCAGCCAATTCCGTAAACAGCGAAGCCATTGCTATAAACTTTTTGTCGCTGCTGGCCACTGGCCAATACTCCAACTGTTCGCTTACGTAAATCGGATTCAACTGTGAACTATCCGTACGCTTTCGGGTATTCAAATTGGCGTCAGCTGGCGATGACGTTACGGCACACTTTGACGCATCGGATGCCGAACCCGAATCTCTTAGCGCGTACTCCAACCAACGTCTCGACGATGCACTGGAAGTCGGATATTGTCGTTCCGAAGCAAATCTTAACATATCTCGTTCAACGGCACTCGAATCACGTTCTCTTTCGGCCGCCGATGCCGTACGCGATGACATGCGATTGGCCGCTGCCGACGATCGGACACGTATAGATGAATAGCTGAATACGTCGTCGGGAAAGACGGCATCGGCATCGATGATCACTGAGGCGTGATCGTTGTGAATGCCGGCGTCCAACAGCGACATCAGGTCATCGCTGGGCATATAGGACTCTTGGCTATCGTCCATATCGTCAGCGTCTTCATCGTCACGACTCAGCAGATTATTGACGGCCAGATTGACGTCCAAATTGGTTCGCTGTAGTTCCCGAATGATCAGATTGCGCGACTTTCCCTGCAAGACTACCTGGGCTTGCGATACCAGATCTTCGGGTACGAACGGTGCCGGTACTACTGGCCGACCGCCCATTATGACACTGGCACCGCCGGCAGCGGCACCACCGCGACCGCGACCACTGTTAGACGTACGCAATATTCGGCCGCGACGGGCAGCCGGACTTGATCGCTGATTGGAGGCCAGTGTCGATACATGACTGCCAGCGCTTCCCTTGAGATTAACTCTTTTGGTTTTTTTAATCAAACAAAAACAGTATTATTATTATTATTGTTATTATTGAAAATCAATTTAATTGATTAATTAATTAATATATATAGAAAAAAAACTGATAATTAAATATTACATTTTTGATGAATCGTTGGCCGACAGGTCTAACCGATCGGTAAATATTGAATACGCCACTCGACATATGCGGCCATCCTTTTAGGAGATATAATCATTAGTATTATTATTATTATTATTTGTTAATAACATTGTCGTTGTTATCATCAAAAAAAAAAAACAAACAATTGATATAACAATTTGATTAATTGCTAATTAATTTAATGATTTTAAACCAATTGCTGTTTTAAAAATTAATTATCAATAAAAACAATGATTAAGACAATAACCATAACAAACATGCGATTTGATGGACACTAAACTATAAAGTGTTAGGTCATCGACAACAACGACAACAACAACAGCGACAACAACAAAGACATATATACCTCAAGAAGTAAGACAATGTGCGAACTGCTGACACAACAGTGATTGACGGCAACTGTTTTAATAGACTGAAAAGCGGCCGCCATTGATGACGATGACGACGACGACGATGATGATGATGACGGTCCGCCCGACGACGACAACAACAAACCGCTAACACCACCACCGATGCCGCCACCGCCGTTGCGACCATTTTTGTCGCATATCTCGCGAAGTCTATACGGAACCGGATTTTGAATGAATCAATTAAAAAGTGATAATCAAATCAATACAACAAACCTATCGTTTAGTTGTTCATCAGTTGATGGCAACGGATTCAATACAAATTGCATTGAAGTCGACGACATATTTCTTGTTGTTGTCGTTGTTGACATCTATTAGGTGATGATAATGAGGTCGTCTAGAAGATACCCATTTGGTTTGTTTAGGTGGATCACCTTTAATTGATCCCACACAAATTGTTTATTATTAATTTTTTTTGGGATCAATTACAAGACACCAACAATTGAGAGCACATAAACAATAAACTGATACTAAAATTGATGATCACATCCGCGGTGTTGTGATTTAGGTGATGATAATGTCTTTGTGGTCATCAAATCAAATGTGTGTCCAATATATGTCTGCTTTTTATTATTATTATTATTTTAAGCTATCCTTTAGTATAATGACTGCAATGTATTAAATATATTATCAAAAAAAACAGGCAATGAATGTGTGTTTCAATACTTTTAGTATTGAAATAATAATAATGTGTTTCTCTCTCTCTCTCTCTATTCAATAGACACACACAGAAACTCTAGAGCCGGGAACCGATACGGTTCGGTCCGTCTAAAAAAAATAAAATAATCGGAACCGTAATGGTTTCGGTTAGGTTCCTAATAGAACGGTTCGGTTTTTTGTTATTGACGGTTTCTTTTGGGTTTTTATTGACGGTTTTTGGGTTTTTATTGACGGTTTTTGGGTTTTTATTGACGGTTTTTGGGTTTTTTATTGACGTTTTTTGGTTTTTTATTGACGGGTTTTGGTTTTTTATTGACTTTTTTTTGGTTTTTTATTGACTTTTTTTTGTTTTTTATTGACGGTTTTTGGGTTTTTTATTGACGGTTTTTTAACTTTAAATAATTAAATAAAATATATACTGTATATATACTTGTACTGTATATTTGAAAATAATTTTTTAATAATTAATTAATTATAATTAAAATATAGTAAATATATACATTTTTTTATAATTAAAATGTGTTTTTTTCTAAAAATGGACATGCAAAAGAATTTTTTTTTTAAATTTAATTAATATTATAGATAAATAACGGTTCGGTTCGAGAAATTGGCTCCGGTTCCTACCTCTAGCGGAACATACAATATGTTTGAATGAATTATATGAAAAATATTATGTACAGTAAATACTCAGTAAAATGTATATTTAAAATGACTCAATCAAATAGAGGGGGCACTACTAATACTACTGGGTTATAATGTACTGTAATATCTACATGGATTACATACATGTAGTACCTCCCCTGTAAAATAAATTCCCTCCCTTTTATTATTATTTTCCCTATGTTTTCCTAATCCCCTAATTTTAGTAATTCCTATTTTTTTTTATTTCTATTAAATCTATTTGAACTCTAAAAAAAACTATAACACATTTTTACTAAATATAATGTTTTGATAAAAAACAAGTATTAAAATTAAACTGTAATTTTATCTGTAATTTTTTTTATATAAATATTTCAATGAAATTTTGTTTTATTTTTTTAATTTATTTAAGTTTTTTTAGTACTATCTATTTTGTTATATATATATATATATATATTCCCCCATTCTAATGATTAAGGTAGGGTAATAAAAAAAAATATTTTATCTATATTTTCCCAGAAAATTTTTAAGGATTTTATTAGGAAACTTCCCTACCCCATGGTAGGGTTGATAACTCTAGCTGTAGTACAATCAAAACCCCCCATTGCATTTATTTTTTTTTTAAATTAATAGCAAATAGATTTTAAGCAACGTAATTATTATATGTTTGTAATTTTGTAAAATTTTTTTTATAAGTTTTTTAAAAAATTTTATTTATAATTTTAAATATTTATACAATATACTTATACAATATATATATATATATATATATATATACAGTATATATATTAATTATATATTAATTTTTATTTTTATAAAATTAACTAGCTAAGTTATATCTATTTTAATACTATACTAATGTGTGTGTGTGTGTGTGTGTGTGTGTGTGTGTGTGTGTGTGTGTGTGTGTGTGTGTGTGTGTGTGTGTGTTGTAATAGTTATATTATGAAATAAAATTAAATAATTAAAATTTTTATAATAGATATAAATTTTCAATAACTATATAAACTATATAAGTATTAGTTTTCAAAATTTATTTATTTATAGTAATTTAAATTATTGTTTATACAGTTATAAAAAATAATTTTTAATAGTTTTAATAATATTGTTTTACAATTAATATACATATATACTAATATATAGTAATATAATTAGTACTTATAATAATATAATAATAATAAATTTGATTTATAATCAAAAACAATATATGTTTATACAATAAATTAAATTATTAAAAAAAAAAATTTTTTTGTCTTAAATTTCATATATATTTTTTTCATATAAAAAAACAATAATAATATTATTTTAATTTTCAATATATTTTCTGTTTTAAACAAAACAAACACAAAAAAAACATTAATAATTATAATACAATAATAATGACTAAAAAACAATTGAAAATACATTTACCGATAGTTTTTAACTTAACGGTAAAACTAATAAACGGTAATTAAATACATTTAAATCGGTAATAAATTTCGGTAAAACTAATCGGTAATTATTTAGTTACGTTTGAGTTTATTAATTAATGTTCGGGTTTTGCGATCGTCGACCACATCCGCAAGCGTTAGCTTACGATTACTGCAGCCAACTGTCGGACAACTGATCCATTGGTTTGAATCGGCCGCCCGTGACTTGAGTACCAGTTCCAGTTGATTGCGATCGTATATGTGGCCGCATGTAATCGATCGGACGGGTAGTTCAATCGGTTTTTTACTAAACGGATCAATTGGTATACGTTTTGGCTGACGATTATCCAATGTTACCAACTCTTCGTCGTCGTCGCCGTCATCGTTGTCGTTGCCGTCATTCATATTAGTCTGATTGCGGCCGCCATTAGTAGCCGTCGTCGTCTGATTATTGTCTGAATCGCCATCGTCTGCATCATCCATGTCTTCGACCATTTCGTTCAATACTTCCATTAGTTTACCGTAGTTTTCATTGTTGTCGGTGAGAACAGTGGACTTTTTGGCCGCCGACGCTAAAAGTTTACCTAAATTATCGGTAAACATATCGCCAACTGAGACATTAGTTAGTAGTTGCCGACGATTATCGTTGTCTTCGTTGTCGTCGCCGACATCATCATCGGCGGCGGTGGCGGCCAACTGTTCGCTATCGGCCAGCAATTGTTTCAGCTGTACGTCAGTCTTGTATGTGGCCTCTACTTCAGTGTCCAATTGTTGCCTTAGTTCTGCCAATTGTTTCATTTCATCGGTAAACTTATCGGCTAATTGTCGCCAATCGCTGTGTCGCCGGTCAAACTGATTGTGTTGATTGTCGGCCAAACATTGGACAACATTTAAGGTAATATCTTCGGCCAGTTGACAATAATCGTACAATTTTTTAGAGTCCATACGTTCATCGTTAAGACTCATTGTGGTCAGTGATGGTCAGTGATGGCCAACAAAAAAAAAATCGGTAAAACTTTTTAAAACTTTAATTAATAATTACTTCAATAGTATTATTAATGAGACAATCAATCAATGCTTTCAATGCATTCAATTGACCGCCAAATCTATTAATACTATTAATAATATTAACAGTCTATCCATACATGCTATACATGTGTACCCAATATATTGTTATTCAATAAATACAGTAATAATATGAAAAAATATTTAAAACTATTTTACAGTTTTTAAAAAAAAAAACTATTTAAATACAAATTTTAAATTTTTTTAGTTATGTTTAAATTTAGTTTAATAATAATAGTTTATAATACTAAAAAAATTATTTAAAAAAATTATTTGACTTTATATGTATTTTTTTTAAAAAAAAGTAATTAATAATAATATTTAAAAACATTTAGTTATAATTGTATAAAATTATTGATGATGCACGTGTACTAAATGTATATATATATATTATTTTGGGGTTCGCTCGAAAATACTCCCTAGTTGTATTTTTAATCCCTATTTTCTTGCTTCCCGATTGGCGGGGGGGGGGGGGGGAAATTTCCATTAATTTTCTATACAGTTAGGCTACAGCTATTGGATATTATTTAAAGGGGAACATTCTAATAGAGGGAATAAAGTTATGCCCGAACTCTATGTGCAGTATATTATTATTAAATACAATTGTGTAAACAATACAACAAATCAATACATAATAAACACATAATATATTGTATGTAATGATGACATCAAATGTCTAAACCATTGATTGATATTATTATTTGATCCAACATTTAGCTGATCCACACAACAACAACAACAAAAAATCATCGGTAAAAGTGGTCACAAACTATTAACCGATAAACCAAAACCAAACCAACAAACAAACAAAAAATGTCGGAAAATATCTTCCTATTTGTTCCCAATTTGATTGGATTCGCTCGTATAGTCTTAGCCCTCGTATCGTTCGCACTGATGGTCGACCACTATCTGTTGGCCACTTGTTTCTACGTAACGTCGGCATTGTTGGACGCTTTTGACGGTATGGCCGCCCGCCGATATAATCAGTCGACACGATTCGGTGCTATGTTAGACCAACTGACCGACCGGTGCGCTACAATGGCACTGATCCAAGTGAGTGGTCACCCGACCGACACTTACCCGATATATATCATACTTATTGTTAATAATCTCTTTCTTTCTCTCTCTCTCTCTTTCTCTCTTTCTTTCTCTCTCTCTCTCTATCTCTCTCTCTCTCTTTTTCTCTCTCTTTCTCTCTCTCTCTCTCTCTCTCTCTCTCTCTCTTTCTCTCTCTTTCTCTCTCTCTCTCTCTCTCTCTCTCTCTCTCTCTTCTCTCTCTCTCTCTTTTCTCTCTCTCTCTCTTCTCTCTCTCTCTCTCTCTCTCTCTCTCTCTCTCTCTCTTTCTCTCTCTCTCTCTYTCTCTCTCTCTYTCTCTTTCTCTCTCTCTCTCTCTCTCTCTCTCTCTCTCTCTCTCTGTCTGTCTCTCACTCACTCTGTCTGTCTCTCTCTTCTCACAGGTATTGACCGTATTTTATCCGAAATACATGTTTCTGTTTCAACTATCGCTGATCATCGATATATCCTGTCATTGGATTCATCTGCAAACGAGTACAATGTTGGGCAAGACGTCCCATAAGACCATATCGTTGGACGAAAATCCTGTAATGCGTTTGTATTACACCAATCGATCGGTACTGTTCTTCATGTGTGCCGGCAATGAGCTCTTCTATTCCGCTCTGTATTTCCTTCACTTCACTAGTGGACCATTGAGTAAGTATATCCGTTTAAGATACCTGTTCCCCCCACCCATACCCTAATAATTGGATGTCTCTATTAAATGGTACGGTAATTGTCTTTTTGTTTGTTTGTTTGTTTGTGAACAACAGTTCCCTATCTGAACATTTCGATTGTACCGCTACTGGTCTGGGTGTCGGCACCGATAGCATTGATCAAAACAGGTATCAGTCTATTGCATGGTGTTATGGCTGCCATGAATTTGGCAAATCTTGATCTTATTGAACGCCAAGAACAAGGAATCAGTCCGAAGAAGGATAACTAATATATACAAACAAACATAAAAAAAATCTAATCATATATTTATATATAAACTGACGGATAAGTCACTTAAAAATTATTATATAAAACTCTATTGTCTTTCAATTTTGATTATTATTTATTTTTTTATTAATTTAAATTTTATACATTTGTGTTATACCTGGTAATTGTGTGCCAATACTTATCTATGTTTTTATTATGTGTTAATATTGTGTATATATATGTTAATTGTTGTCAATCATAATAATACTAATACAGTACTTATAGATATTACTGTAGATTGAGATTAAATTTTTTAAAAATAAATTAGTATAAAGTAGTCCTCTATTGATATATTATTATTATCCTATATTTTAACATTATCTATATGTATAATAATTGCATTTAAAATTGATCTAGTCTAAATATATATATTAATATTTAGTTATGTTAATTACCGGTAATTAATAATTAAAAATAAAATACTAATATATAATTTAAGTTATTTATTATATATTAATCACTTATTTGGACCAAAAAAATAATTAATTAAATAATAATAATTGTCACACACTTTGATTTACATTATTAAATTAAATTTTATTTATTTATATTAAAAAAAAAACAAACAAACAAAATGAAACAATTGTTTTTTTTGGTAATATTATTATTTAGGTAGTATTACACTGGCTAATTGTTATTTTAAATTATTTATTTATTTAAAAAAATTATTTAATTATATATTTATACGAGGTCATGTATCAAAAAACAAGTGGTAAGCTATTATAGAGAGGTATTACAAATACATTATTAAATATCAATATAATTAATTAATAAAAAAATTGTTATTATTTTACATTAACAGTAAAACATTTTGTTATTATTGTTTAGTTATCTCAAAATGGTATAAACTAGTTAATAATAATTAATAATAATAATAATAGCAATTTTAATATTACATAATAACAGTGGTTAAAGCAGTTAATAATAATAATAATAATAAAGTATATCAATCAATATATATAATCAATAATAATAGTAATAATAAAAAATAAATTAAAAACAGTTTTTAATTTAATTACATAATAATTAATAATAATATATAACATAATTTCTAATAAGGAATGATTGCAAACAACATCATTGAATGACTAGAAGTACTGTATTTTGTTTTTTATATTAATTGCAACAAAAAAATTATTGCATAGAAATGGGAGCAAAATATTAACTTATAATCAGATTTTTTTCCGTTTTGTTTTTTTTTGTGTCTAATTATCAATAAAATCAACAAAAATAACTGGAAATACTCCGCGACGGTTCGGTTCCGATTCGATCATACCTTCCATCCAGTCGTCGTCGTCGGTAATGTCGTTGACGACGACAATCACTTCGCCCTCTCTGAAGGCCAGCTCATCCTCTCGTTCGGCGTCGCAATCGTAGAGAGCTATACAACGTCTATGTCTAAGACCATCGGTTTTCTTGTTAATTGAAAATAAAAATTATAAGATAATTGTCTCATCATTTTGGATAAATACCTTTCGCGGTGGAGGAACGGGAACTGATGAATGATGAGCGGCACCACCGCCGCCACCAAAAGTGTTGACACCGCCACCGCATTCATCGGATGAAATCGATGGCAAACTTTCTATAGACTGTCCATTAGTTATCCTATTGTTATGACTAATGTCTTGTCGGTTGTGTAACGGATGAGCTTTAGATTTATTATTATTATTCATATAATTATTATTATTATTATTGTTATGAGCATTGGATGATGAATATAGTTGATGATGATGTGTACCACCAGTCGGAGGAGTGCCGATTGATTTGTTATCGGAAACAAATACCGAAACCGATTGAGGAGTGGTTTTGATATTAGCAATAGTCTGTCCTCCGCCGCCACCGCCACCTCCATCACCACCAATACTATTGTTATGATTGTTGGATATATCTATAGAATAGTTACGCCAATGATTTTGTTGTTGTTGTTGTTGTTGATCGACTGGCGGTACTACTATCGGCTTGAATGTTGTGGTCATCATCGAATCGGACGAGTGTCGGCTATGAGTTTTGCCGAAACTACTACTACTATTGTTGGGTGTTTGGTGTAGTGGTTTACCACCGCTAGCTTTGTTGTCGCTAGCGGTTCCAGTGCTAATAGTGCTGTCTCTGACCGGAGGAACTGGTGGTGGTATACGTTTTTTAAGGCTATTCCTGAACTGAGCCGACAATTTTGAGAACGATGTCTGCTTAGTGGTGGTCGTTGTCGTCGACGACGACGACGGTTTGAAACTGTCGCTTGATTTACTCGACGGCGATTCGCTGCCGACAACGCTTGACGGCCGCGACGACGATCGCCGATCGATGATTGGCACCGGATGTGAGTAATTCATTGTATGCTTTTTATAATTAAAAAATAAATAATAATAAATATCAATATATCAAACAATTTATATATTTAATATAGTTATCAAACAAACAAATAAAATAAAATAAAATTATTTGTCTATTTAATTATTGCACTAAAAAAATATATTAGTTATGCAATTATCAGTTGCTATGTATAGGTGTTTAACATTTAAAAAATATGTAAACTATTTAATGTTGTCATCAAAACAACAAAAATTGTTATCTAATTGTTAATCTCCTTGAATTGAATGATTACATAATCAAATGGTTAGTCATATAATAGTTATAATAATAATATCAACAAAATTTTTTTTTAATGTCTTACTCTATCATCGGTTAGATCTTCATCGCTGAAATCAGTTGACGGATCTTCAAAATGATTGAAACTCATATCCAGACAAACATTTTCAAACAAACTTTTCTTATTCATGGAAGCGCTTTCTAACTGTTAATAACAAACAAACAAACAAAAATAATTATTAATAATTAGATTTAATTATAATAATAATAATACCAATTCAATGAGTAGATGATTGTGACTATCTTTGGCCAAATCTAATGGTGTCTTATTTTGATTGTTTCTAACATTTAACTGAGCATTTGATCGGAGCAATAGTTTCATTGCTTCGCTATTATGATATAAAACACAATAGTGTAGACCAGTATTGCCATCGATGTCCACACGATTCAGATTAACACTGTTTTGTATAATAAAATCTAATACATTCAACGATGATATACTACTATTACCACTACTGTCTTCGTGTTGATGAGCAATCAGATAGTGAATACCGGTTTCACCGGCGGTGTTGTTGGCACTGTTGGGCAAAACGCTGGTCAGATCGCAGCCTTCGGCAAACACTTGCAACAGTTGATGCAAATTACGTGATACAACTGCACCCTCGAGTTCGGTTCGCAGTTCCGATTCGTCTCTACACGATTTGATTATATACTTTCGGTGAATATATTTGTTTCGTATGAACTCATTTCGTTTATCCATTGAACTCGTGGTAGTCGGCTTTGTGGACACATCGAGCAGGGCTTCCATAGTGTCGTTAAAATTTGAGTTACTCATTACACGGGCCAACAATAGTTGAGATGTACCGATATTGTCCAATGTTAGCGATTGGATACGTGATACGTGGACACCCATATCGCGATGAATACCCGAACATTCAATACACTATCACAACAACAACAAAAAAAACAAATAGGATAATACCCGGTAATTATTTTTAACCAATTTTTAATAGCTTACCGTAAGCACACCGAAATTGGTGGACAACCAGGTCGGGTCTTTAGTCGAACTACAATCAACGCACCGGTCATTGCCCGGCAGTCGTTGAACTTCTGCAATGATTGTCTGTTGTAGTTCCCGTAGACTTTGATGATTTCGATAGTATTGACAATTACTTTGATCTCCTCCTCCGCCTCCGCCTATTGTCGAACCACTATTTGGTCCTAAACTTTGATTATTATTATCAAATTCACGTTTAAGCGCACCTTCTTTACTGTTAACCAGTACTGAAACCCAGGCCTCGTGTTCCGATTCATCCTCTGTCTGGAAATGATAGGTCCTATTATAGGATATCAAATCAAACGATTTGCGATCGTCCGGAACCGCTTTAATCTGAACAGTCAATAGATTCAATTTTGTCGGTACTTTTGATTCGTCCGAATGAAACACTTTCAGATAACCGTCGCTGACCTCACACTTTCGTTTTTGCCAAACTTTGACACGCATTTTACCTTCAGATTTCTTCAGCAAATAACCCGATTTCTGGTCACCAAATGTTTTGTTTCCTTGCATCTGATGTAGACTATAACCAGTTAAATTGGAAGCGTCTTTGGAAGCGCCAGCGCCGGCCGACGAAGACATGCTATTATTTGCAGCAAAATTGACGCCATCTTTGGTATGTCCGCCGCCGCCGCCGCCGCCACCACCACCACTAATGTCGGCAATATTTACCGAATTACGGATAACTGTACGCAATTCGTGCAAACTTTTACGTTCTTCGTCACGTTTTACCCGAATTTTCTGCAATTTACCCGACAGTTCGCCGACATAACCGCTAAAATGTTCGATAGTTTTCAGGGCATCCCTGAAATAGTTGGTCTGTGTATTGTAGTATTCGACCAGATGTTCGAGCAGTTCTACACCAATCTTGGACTTGATTTCATTGTTTTTGATCAAATAGTCGCACATTTGTAGCTGAAATACTTTACGCTCTCTGTCCATTTCGTCGGCCACTTCGGCACCAGTGATCTCTGTACGGATCAGTCCCGCCTCCTTAGCCTGGGCTCGCTTTTCCTTTTCAATCTTCGTAATCTTTGTTTCGTACTCTTTCCACGCCTTATCAAACGGTTTTTTCATATCTCCTTTGACACCCTTGAGGTCGCCCTTCAAGACACTCTCCAACGGAAACATTACTATATTATGAAGACTTTGCATCTGATGAATAGATAGTGTATATTAAAAAAAAGATTTATTTATTTATTTTTAGATCCGAATCGACAAACACTAAAAAACCTTTGTCTTCATCAGCGACGACAACTCTTTGGTAACAATGGAAAACTTGATGAAAGCGGCGCCGATATCCGGCTCCTGGTCTTTGGTCATGGCGTTGGCGCCCAATCTTTCCAACGATTTCGATAAATAGATCTCATTTTCGATGTGCGCTATCAATCAGATCAAGAGAGATGATATTACAATCATTATAATCACAACAATCAATCAATAGGTTATATATATAACTAACAATTGGCTCCGTTATAGATGGCTTTCAATGCCTTTTTCATTTTGGTCAGACCATCCCGATCGAGATCCAGACTTTCCTCCAGTGTGGCCACTGTTTGCCTACACTGCGACATACGTGAGACAAACGATGAAGTTGTCGGTGAATTGATATCTTCGCGAGTTTCGGCAACAAAGTCGCCGACACTCATGAGGGCGGCCGGCATTGTTGTCGACGGTGTCGGACACACACACACACACACTCACTGACACAACTGGCCGGTAGTGATAGTGTCGGCGGCGGCGGCGGCGGTACTGATATCACACACACTAAAAGTTTTATATATATGACCAAACAATACGACGGCAATCTCGCGGATCGGGTCAACAGTGGCGCCAATGGATCAGTCAGTCAGTCAGTCATTTAGTATAGTCGACCAATCAATCGGATCCCGATCTGAGATGAGATAATATATTGTCTAATCAAACACAATGTCAACAACAATAATATGAAGACAACGCCTCCTTTCTTCTTCTTCTTCTGTCATGTGTTTTCTGACATAACATTCAACTGTAATGACAAACAAACCATTGATTTAATTATTATTATTATTATTATTATTATTATTCAATGGGTTCTCAATTATAATATGATATGATATTAATATACTATATATCCTATGATTATATAATATAATATAATAACAAATAATTTACATTTATATATATTAAGGAAATTAGTTATCATTTACTAGTAATATATAGTTATTATTATTATTTAGTTTTTATTTATATTTTTGTTGAAAATATTTTTAATGTTTTTTTTTAGTATATTTAATAATATAATCACTCAATACATGTATAAGTAAACTATACTTTATATATATTAATATATATATGCAATGAGTTTATATTGTATATAATATATTGTAATAATACTGTAATTATTGTAATACAGTACTGTATTAATGCATTGAAATAAATATACTGTATATATGTATTCAATGGAAATATATATATATGTTTTAGATTACACACTGTGTGTGTACAGTAATTTACTATACATTTACAATCATACTATGTAGTTGATAGTCAAACAAACAAAGCTATGGTTAGTACGTCACACACATACATACATACACACACATACATACACACACATACACACACATACATACACAAACATACATACATACACACACATACATACACACACATACACACACACACATACATACACAAACATACATACATACACACACATACATACACACACATACATACACAAACATACATACATACACACACATACATACATACACATACACATACACATACACATACACATACACATACACATACACATACACATACACATACACATACACATACATACACACACACACACACACACACACACACACACACATACATACATACATACACTTTACAAACAAAGTTATTATGTATTAATGAAACTTATGATTGGGTTATTGTTTGTAATAAATTTGTTGATTATATTATTAATTAATTAATAAATAATATGTTAAATGTTTACATTATTTTTTAAGTATTAATAAAAAATAATACAGTATTACATATAAAAATAGAAATTTCTAAAAAAAATATATACATGTACATTTGCAGTCTAATACAGTAGATATTAGTTGTATATTACAAAAATAATAAATAATACCATAATTTATACACGGGGTAACTTTTCTAATTATTATTATTTATCTTATATGTAATTAAGCATGCTAATTTAATATCAATGTTTCCCCGGGGAATTTATTTCTCTTTGGGGGGGGAACTTAAATTGTTTTTTTTAATTTTAATTTATAATTTGTTTATTAATAATATAAATTATTAATAAGTTATTATTATTTTTTTGTTCAATTGATTATTTATCATTGATTTGACATTTAGTTAATTATTTTTTTTTTAATAAAAAAATAACTAAATATTATTAAAAATAATTTTTCTTAAATAATTTAATATAAATTTTAGAAAAAACAACTATAATGTACTTTAACTTTTGTAAGAAAAATAAAAAATAATAATTTTTTGATCTAATAAGTTTAAAAAGTTTATTTTGTTTTTTATTTTACAATAAAACATTATTTTACAACAATTTTTTTATATATAAAAAAAAGTTTACTTGATAAAATTATATATATATAGTTTATAAAAAAATACCTATACAAATATCATTTAAATATATATATAGGCACATCATAGGCTTAATAATACAGTAGTAATTAATTATTCAATTATTTAACAATTATATATATAATATATATATATATATTATTTAAAAAAATAATGATTATAATCCATTAATTTCGTTTTTTTATACTTAAAAAAAAGTTTCGTTATTATAAATTAATAATAATTGTTATTATAAATTAATTAGTGATTAAGTAGTATATATATAATGTATTTGTATGAAAACAAATGGTATGATTTTTGTTGATTTGTTTTGTATTAAAAATGATAGTCATATATATATATAAATTAATTCATATGTAATATACTGTACATAATTTGTATTACATATACAATACCGTAATACAATCAAAAAAAAAATCAATGAATTTCCAACTAAATTGAAAAATTGATTGTCTTTTTTTAAATAATTAAAAAAATGAATTTAAATACAAATGTCTTAATGATTGAACAAACAAACAGTAAAATTTGACTTCAATTATATGATACATAATATATATATATATATGAAAGACTAGAAAACCAAGTGATTGATTGATTGGGAAGATGTCTGTCTGGTCTCTTCCAGTTAGACATCTGTCACAACACTTAGCATATCATTTGCCGAATACGAAGACCTAATTGTTGGACAATTGTCGGTCCATTTGTGTCGACGACCACCACTTGTTGCGATGATTGTTGTTGTGTTGAGCGATGATGGCGGCGGATCTGTCCGTAGTTTAGCTTTACGTTTGGCACTAATTTGATCCATACTTAAGCCTTTGTGTAGAAGAGCTGTTGTGGCGGCGGCGGCGGCTTTTGTTGGACATCTGTAGCTCGTATTGAACGCGTGTAACGGCGATAGCGAACCGACAGCAACAGCGGCGGTGGCTCTCATGTCGAACTTATAGTCATCGGTAACCATCGTCGTCGCTGTTGTTGTCTCATCGATGGCCTCCTGGCTCTGGTGTTGTCGGGCACTATCACCGGTTCCGCTATCTTTGGCACTCGAATCGCTGTTCAACGATGTTGTCTCATCTTCGTCTTCAGTAGTAGTAGTAGTAGTAGTAATCTGAAGAAACACATTGCTTGTCATCAGTTCTTTGTTACGATGTTTAGCCGATAATCGACGAATAGTATCGTTAGCGTCGTCATCATCAACAGCTTCATCGTCGTCATCGCTGCTGCAGTTGGTATCCAAGTATTGTCTATTATTATGTCGTTTTCGGGTCCGGTATATGATTATCACCCAAATCAATGATGTCATTGCAATACACGTAAACACAGCAATCACTATAATACCGATCAGTCGGCTATTTTCGATGATAAACGTATTCAATGTGAACGTATCGTCCATTTTGCCGCCAATATTATCGTTGGCGGCAACGTTGGCCAAACCGCCGGGAATAATATCCAAAAATATTGTCTCTTTAGTTGATCCTAAAATATTGCTCATTTCACACGAATACTCGCCTTCGTCCGACTCTTGGGTCTTAACAATAATCAACAGTTGATTGTCGGCCGTAAAAAAATGTCGTTCAGTGGCAATGATAGCACCGCCGTCTTTAGTCCACTGAAGCACGGGTTTCGGCGAACCCGAAGCCATACATTCGATGACAGCTGTTTCGCCGATGATGGCCTCTTTGTCGGTCATTGGACGAACAAATGTGGGCATTTCGAGTACGTTCAAGTAGGCGCTGGCCGTATGAGAACCGGCATCATTGGTTGCCGTACACGTATAGAGACCCATATCCTGGACTTTGACTTCGACTATGAAGAATACATCGTCGGCTGGCATAACATGCATACGGCGTTCCATAGCAGCGGGAAAATTATCGCCGCCGTCCTTTTGCCACGATATTTCCGGCATCGGTTGGCCACGGGCGGCACACTCAAGCCGAGCCGTATTGCCCACTTTGACCGTAACGTTGTTCGGTGTTTTCGTAAACGTTGGCCAGACATGAACATTGATACGAATTTTGTGCGTATAAACAGTACCGAAATTATTCGATGCTATACACTGGTAGCGGCCTTCGTCCTGGTCTTCGATGTCGGTCAGCAACAAATTACCGGTATATTCGGTAATATTACCGCTACTGCCGGCGCCGCCGTCACGTTGTTTGGCAAATGTCTGGAGAAACACATTGTTGTTGATGTTGTTGTTGTTGCTATCCATCGATGTATTTAATATTTGATTGTCTTTACGCCACTGAAACTCTATGGGTTGCGGACTACTCGAAGCCGCCCGACAGGTCAGTGTCATATTATCGCCTTTCAGTGCTTTCAATGGTTTATCGCCCATATGTTTGAAATCGTCGATCAGATAGGGTTTCAGATAGTCTTGACATATAAACTCATCGGAATTGGCATCGATTAGCGATTGATTAATGAGACGTTCGGGATGTTTACATTTGGCTTCCGTAGCGGTCATCCGGTGTTGTTTGGCTATCTGACTGTTTGCTAACCAAATTGGCAGCCATTTTAGTGTACAATCGCATACCAGATCCGTAGTGTTCAGACGCATTTCCTGCAGATTCTGGAACCATTGAAACGACTGGTCTTGAATCGATGCAATCGGATTGTGACTGAGATCCACGATTTCCAGATTAGTTAGTCCCGAAAACGTCCGTTTGGTAATTGATTTAATGAAATTAAAAGCCAGTCCAAGATTTCGTAGTTTTTCCAAACCAATGAACGAACCGCTCGAGTCTTCGATGGTCCACGAAATCTGATTGTGATTCAGACCGAGTGTTTCCAGGGCTGACAGCGACCGAAAAGCCGAATCATCGATAAATGATATACTATTGTAGTTGAGTGTCAGATACTGTAGCGAATGTAGTCGACTAAACATTTCTTTGGCTATCGAATGGATCCGATTGTATGATAAATCTAATTCCATTAGTTTATTGGAAAATTCCCAGCCATCGCCATCGATGTCTTCGATTTCGTTATTATTGAGAAACAATTGTTTCAGCGATGACAGTCCATAGAGCCATCCTTTTCGTATGGATGTCAGATTGTTGTGATCCAAATAAAGATATTGAATCTTATTCAGACCCCAAAAGGTACCGTCAAACAGATGTGTCAGCTGATTCTTCCGGAGTCGCAGTGTTTCCAATGAGTCTAAACCGTGAAACACTAGACCCTCGAGCGATTGCAACCGATTGCGGCTCAGGTCAAGCTCTTTGAGTGCTGTCAGCCGACGAAACAGTTCTTTTGGTAGCGACGATAGCTTGTTCTTCGATAGTTTCAGTACTTCCAGATGAATTAGATGGTCGAACGAGAACTTTTCGATACTAGTTAAGCGATTGTTGTTGAAGTTGACGGAAGTTAACCGATGCGAACGATTGCTGAAAAATTCATTGGGTATTGTTGTCAACAGATTGTGACTCAAATCAATGGTTTCGAGACTCGGATATAAGTCTACCGATGAGTTGGCCAACGTATCGATACTGTTGTGATGGATAACCAATTGTTTGAGTTGATACAAGCCGTTCAATTGGGGAAACTTTTGAAACAAATTGTTATTAAGTTTGAGGTCAAGTATAGCTGTCTGCAAGTCGCTGGCATCGACTTCATTGGCGGCGGCAGCAGTGGTTCCGCCGTTGATAAACAAATTTGTGTCCAACTGTTTCAGTTGAGTATGGCTTAGATCCAATCGAAACAGATGTCGAAGTCCACCGAATGCCCTGTTGTCGACCGTATTCAGGGGATTGTACGACAGTTCCAGTAGTTCACACCATTTGGGTATCGGTTGGGGAACCGATGACAGTCGTCGTTTGGAACAGTCGACCAGTGCTCCCAAACACGAACACTGTTTGGGACAGACATCCGGATCAGTATTGGTCAACAACAACAACACCGCTGGACGACAACCGATTGTCAATATGGTTAACACCAGTATCACCAGTAGCTGCTGCTGATGTCTAATCATATCTTCTTTTATTTTAAACACTAGACGCGTGACAATTATCTCTGACTCTGATCACCAAATAATACCATAACTTGTTTGTTGTCTTTGATGATAATAACCACAACTATCGCCAACACATCTCAAGTCTTAAGACATTGTTGTTGTTGTTGTTGATGTAGTTGTAGTCACTTATAATGGTATCAAACATATCACGTCGTTGTCGTCGTCGTTGTCTTCATTATCTTCTTCTTCTTCGATGTCTTTTTTAAACTACCATTTAATTTGTGTCTTAGTGTCTGTCTTTAGCAGTGTTTTTGATAACCTAATGGTTTAGACCAACAAACAAAAAATGAGACAAAAATTATTGTCACAAAAGTAATGGCAAATCCATTCATACATTCAATACATTCATCGACTATTGAATTCATTCAATACATTCACATATATATTATCCCATATTATAGATGCCATTCAATACACACACACACACACAGTGTTAAAGGGGGGAAAAAACTTATGTGTTATGTTCCTCAACAAAAAAAAACATTGATTAATACATGGTTAATGTTGTTTAAGGGGCTCTTATTATAGGGAACTGTACTTTAACTGTATGGAGGAGTATGTATGCCCCCCCCCTGTAATATGTATAAACTAATTTTTCACATATCAATGTTTACATAAGCCTTTTTGAATGCCTGTACAGTCAGTATACAGTATAAGCCATAGGCTCTCTCTCTCTTTTCTCTCTCTCTCTCTCTCTCTCTCTCTCTCTCTCTCTCTCTTATCAATGCATTTTGTGTGTGTGTGTGTGTGAACACCAGTGCGACAAAGTTATAGTGTGGGCCCATAAAGTCAATGGGGGAGCTCTACAGTATACAATGTATGGGCCAATCGCATGCAATCTATGCATGGGTTGTTACCCCCCATCCCATATGTTTAGCAGGCATTGAATGGTGGGATAGGGTGTGTATGAGTGGGGGGGGGGGGAACAGGCAGTCAGGTTAGGCCAGTGGACATATATTCTGGATATTAACCATCATTTTTACTTATATTTGGGATTGACTTATGGGATTGACCTTCAGCACCGATAGTTTTTCACACACACACACACACACACACACACACACACACACACACACACACACACACACACACACACACACACACACACACACACACACATGTATGGTGTTTCCCACTAACTATACATACTGTACGGTATATATATTGGCATTTTTGGTATGATGGTGGTGGTGGGGATCAGTTAGCTAGGGTTAGGTGACAGTTGCTGAATAATGGGGGTGGTAGATTGAGGTGGGGGTGACACTAGCTTTACACACACACACACCTTTGTTAACGTGTTTGTATACCTGTAGTAGTTATTAGTAGTATTTATTACAACTAATAAGTTTTTTTTTCAATAACAAAAAAAATAATAAAAAAATTAAATTTATATTTATAACTAATAATAATAATTAAAAATAATAATTAAATATAACAATACATACCTGTATTTATTTATTTTATTTTTTTAAATAATAATAATAATCTTATTATTATATAATATTTGTTTTAGATATTTTATTATCACTATAACGATAATTGTCCCAGTCAAATTATTGGTTAACTAATAATAAAAAATAATTTTAAAAAATTAAATTTATATTTATAACTAATAATAACTAATAATTAAATACATACCTGTATTTATTTGTTTTATTTTTTTTAAATAATAATAATAATCTTATTATTATATAATATTTGTTTTATATATTTTTTATTATCACAAACGATACGATAATTGTCAGTCAAATTATTTGTTAACTGATATTATTATTTAAAAAAAAGTATTAATGTATTAATACTGAATATATCAAATGTTGGGAAAACTTTTTTTCCCCCTTATATTATCATAAACTTAATACTAATTATTATATTATATTATACATCTACTGTTGTTAACTATTATCAAGTTATAGGCATAAACTTTATATTTATATAAATATATTATTAAATTAATTAAATAAATAAATACTAAAACCAACAAAAAAATAGTTATCAATTTTTTTTGTGCTAATAAATGCTATTTTATTGTACAGTATATGCAATATTTAGATGATTTGGTAATATATATATATATATATATATATAAACATTGGTTTAATATACAGTATTATTATCATAATATTATGATTATATCTAATAATGTTTAAATATTTATATATCATATATATATATATGTATTAAAAAAAATTCATGTTAATAAAAATATTTATCTTATAACTAATATGCATAATCATTATTAAAATAATAATAATATCTTTTAATATAGGATATATCATATCAAATATATATTGATAATATCAATTTGATATATATATATATATATATATATATATATGTGTAAACTGTATTACAGGATATATGGATATATCAGATAAATTAAGTCAACAATTTATAATTTATTTATTTTTTTTGTAAGCAAAATAATTTGTCAATGGTTTATATATTATCATAGATTATATATAATATTTAGATTTTTTTTGTGAACACCTCCTAAAAATTAAAGATACGAGTGTGGGGTATGGGTATTGTCATATCCAACATACCCGTACCCGTATGTGTGTGTGTGTGTGTGTACAGTGTATATACCCCTATGCATAGCAAATGTCATTATATTATATTATTGTGTTTGTCATCCCATATGAATCCAATTTATACCACAAAAAGTACACACAGGTGTTGACAACACACACACACACATATATATGAGAGTTAAGCCTACTTACTATCAAATAACTTGCCGGTGCAGCTGCACATACATGTACTCAACACACACATACCGCCACACACATGTGTGTATGTATAATATGTATGTAAATGTCATCCCAATAGTGTGAGAGATGCCATCGGAAATAGGGTCTTAAATACCTAAATATCTTGTGATTATAAATGTGATACAAATAGTAGTCAAAAAAAATTTTTTTTTTTTGGATACAATTTTATTTAAATACCATTATTTCTTTTCATTACCTAAATAAATAAATATATATTATATTTAAGATCTTTTTTTTTTGTATCAATTATTAGATGCAAAATAAACAACAAATAAATTTCTATAGATTTATTGATAATGTATTTTTGTCACCTGTACTGAGCTTTTAAATGCAATACATTAGTTGAGGGAAAAATACATTATATTATAAGTTTATACAGTAATGCAATCTATAATATAATGCAATATAAATACATTAAATATAAGGAAAACAATTTTTATGTGACATTTTTTTCTGGCAAATTTTCACTTAAATGCCAATCTATTTATATATATATATATATTTAGAGTAAATATATTAATACAGTATATATATATATATATAGATCTAAAAAAGTTTTATCATAAAAGTCTAATCGATTTTTATTTTTTTTAGTTATGTCATCGAAAGGTTTATTTTATATATCAAAACTAATTTATCTTCAAAAAAAATACATTACATATAATTTTTTTAATAGTTTATATTCACGATATATTTTAATTTATATAATAATATTAAAAATATAATTTATTATTATTATAATTGAATATAATTCACGAACCATTGAAAAAATAGTTGTTAATAATTAAATTTGTTATTATTATTATTTAAAATATTATAATAACTTATATATAAAGTATATGCTTATTATTTATTATATTTAAAAAAAATAAATTACTAATTATTTTCAATAGTTATAATAATAATAATAATTATGATTATATAATCCAAACAAATAGTGCATTAAATAAAATATATAATATATTTTGATAATAATTTTTTTTAAAATATGCTTTTATCCAATAGATTTCTATCGCTAATATTTTCTTCTATAAATATCTAATAAATTATTTAACTATATGATAATACAGTATATATTTTTTTATCTAATAATAATAATAATATAAATAAGTTATAATAGGGATATGAAAATTAATTTATGCGATGAAATATACATTCATACAATAATAGTATATTTAAAAATAAAAATAAAATTATTTTTTATTGCAATTATTATTATTATTGTAAATTTTGCTAATTCATTCAAATACAGTCCCAAATTTATATATCTATATATAATTGTCAACAAACAAGTTGTTATAAAAACACAAATAAAAAAAAATAATTAAAAAATAAAATTTAATAAATCATAATTCCTAGAAAATTTATTGACTAATCAACTAACTATTTAACAACAAAAATATAAAAAAATCTTAATTTATTTATTTTATTTTTGCTTTTATAATCAAACATATAATTTATTTATATATATATATATAACTTTAAATGATATATCCAATAAAATATGTGATACAAATTTTTTCTAAATAAAAAATAACTTATATGATAATAATAATAATATACAGTTAGTATTACTATCCATTGATAATAATGATCTATACATTAGTTGCTATTTAAAAATTTTGTTTATAAATTATCTAATATATCAATGTGTATATACATTATATATATATGTGTGTATGTATTTATGTGTGTGTCAATGATATTGTTGTACATGTATAGCAGGTATATAATCTTTAAAAAAATAAATAATTATATATTTATAGATCTCGACATAGATTTTAATCAAAAAAAAAATATTTATTTTTTAAAAACACTTAAAGGTTTAAACAGTACATACAGAGAGAGAGAGAGAGAAAGAGAGAGAGAGAGAAAGAGAGAGAGAGAGAGAGAGAGAGAGAGAGAGAGAGAGAGAGAGAGAGAGAGAGAGAAAAGTATAATAAATTTTTATATACATATAATTTACAGTAATATTAAGTGTAAAGATATCAATGAGTGCGTGAAAGTCATTGAAAAACTATGCAATGTTTATAATATAAACTTTTATATATATGATATATACACACATTTGATAGATACAAATATGTGTTATAGTTTTTTTTAAAAAAAAAGTTAGTTAACATTATAAGTAATAATAATAATAATTAGTTTATAGTATTACTTATTAAAACACAAAAAAAACTTGTATTAATTATTATTATTATTTTAAAAATGCAATTAAATTTTTTTTCATATTTTTTTTTTTTTTTGAATAAGGCGTCAATCATGTGATTATTTGATTATATTATATGTGATGTCAATTGAATGCTATGTTGTTTATACAGTACATACTTATAACACATACAAACACACAGTGTATATGTGTTTAGATATATACAGTATTTTAATACTCTCTCTCTCTCTCTCTCTCTCTCTCTATGATTGCAATGATTTCAGTGATTACCCATTGATTTTGTAAAATATTATTAATCATATTATTAGTTAGTAATAATATATTATAACTAAATTAATAATAATAATATTAATTTGTGGGTTATTTTGTATGTGTAGTGTTTTAAACATTAAAATTCAATTAATAGTATATTAATATTTAAACAAAAAATAATTGTTATTATAATTGTTTGATGTGTCAAATGTTTTAATAATAATAATAATAATAATAATAATAATAATAATAATAATAATAATAATAATAACAATACAGTAATAAAACTATTGTTTATTTTTTTGTTGATATGTTTTAAATGTTTTGTTTTTTGATAAACAATTTGTAAACAATTTAATTATTATTATTATTATTGTCTATAGATATCATGTATTATTTAATATAATATAATTACTATTAACTATCTATTGTTATAATAATAATAATAATTATTATTATTATTATTATTTAATATACGACTCATCGCTATTGAGTTTATTTACTATTGAATTGAAGATTATTATTATCATTGAATGATATGATGGGACCAACAATTGATGGACACAATCATCATCATCGCCGCCAACAACACCACCGAAACCATTGATAATATCATATCATATAATATATATATCCTATTAGTTAATGATTGAGACGATAATGTCTTCAGCAGCGGTCATCGATACCATTGCCGCCGTCATCAACAACAACAACAACACAACGTTTGACGCCGAAGATGGCGAAGAAGTAGTAGTAGTGGCCGTACAACAGCCGCCACCGCAGTCGACGCCAACAGATGACGATTCACAGACAACAACAACAACAACAACAGCTAGAAGACAGTCAAGCGATGACCAACAGGCGATTGTCGGCGGCGGCCAAACAAYAACATCGGAGGCCACCATCACTACTAGCATCAGCAGCAGTAGTAGTTTGACTACAGCGGCGGCCGCGTCGGCGTCGGCGGCAGTGACCGTACCGAAAGGGTCGTGGCTTTTACGGCTATTCGAGTCGAAATTGTTTGACATGTCTCTGGCAATCATGTATTTGTTTAAATCCAAAGAATTGGGTGTATTATCCTATTTGGGTAATCGTATGTTTACTTTCGGCGACCAAGAGGTTGACTTTTATTTGCCGCAACTAATCACACTGTATATACATCATCAGGAAATTGCCGAAGCCTTGCATCCGTATCTCGTAAGCCGATGCCGTAACAGTAGCCACTTCTCCCTACAGCTGGTCTGGCTGTTGAACGCCTTCTGCAACGATACAGTCTATTCGTCGGCAGCCATACCCAAGCCATCCAATTCCCGACGAAAATCGTTGGGTCTTAAACTAAGAAATCTCATTCTATCGGAAGAGTTGCGTCCAAAGAAACAGACAACACCTCAACCACCGCCACCACCACAACAACAACCAACACCTGACTGTTCCCTTCATAATAATCATCACAATAATCATAATAATAATAATACAAATGATAGCTTATCGGTGATTGCTGTAGACAATAGTCAGCCGGAGCTGTCGCCACCACCACCACTACCGACAGCGTCACCGCTGCCGCAAAAGTTGATCAACGGTTCGGATCAATCATCATCAACAACATCATCATCAGCAGCACTTCATCAAAAATTTCATCACCACCATCAGAAAACTCATCAGCGATCGTACAGTGATTTTAGTTGCTATAATCCGTCGCTATCGTTGCGCAACCAATCGCTACGGTCGCCAATGATTAGCGGCAGCGGCGGCGGCGGACATCATCATAACGGCGTCGGCGGTCGACTAAATTTAGGTGATCCGCAATCGGGTCACGCATTCGATAACGGATGCGTATGTTTTACTGCCTGTGTCAGCCTTTGCAATGAACTACTCGGCCGGGGCGAGCGTGTGGTCTGCCATTGCGGTGCTCCCCGGCTGACCGCCCAATACGAGTTTATCAAATGCTTGATCAACATTGGCCTACGTCTGCAAGCAGTTCCAGCTAAAGAAGTGAAATCTCAGCGCCTGATTGCCGAACTAATGCAACTGAATATGAATCTGCCGGCCCGTGTATGGCTGCCCATACACGATGCCAAACATATGATTGTCAGAGTACCGCCACAGGCGGCCGTATTGTTGAACTCGAAAGATAGGGCACCGTATCTGATATGTGTCGAAGTTATCGAAGTGGACGATATCAATGCTACGCCGATTCCGGTCAAACAAACTAATCTGAGTTTAAGGCAAACGAAATCCGAAGAAAATTTAGTAGAGTTTGCCCAAAATCAGAGTACCAGTAGTATAGCAGCAGTTAAGACAACAACAACAACGGTTCCGACGATAACCCGTATCGCCAGCAGTAATCATATTAGCAGTTGTTATCCGTCGGTATTGTTGGACGATAGCGATTGTTGGACACCCGAAGATGACGAAGTATCCAAACAGTATAGGCTGCGAATGAGTGGCTACGATAAGGATACGATATCGCAGTTGTCGCAGGATTCGGGTACCAGTAATGGTACCGATGGTAATAATGGTGGCCATAATCCGCCAGTGTTTGTGGCCGCCGGCGATATACGTCGACGACTGAGCGAAACCATTAACAATGCACCGAAAACTAGTTTCCAACGATGTCCGGACGATCCGTCGGCTGCCGCACTCAAAGAACCGTGGGATGAAAAAGTTAGCCGAATTCGCCAGTCGTCACCGTTCGGACATCTGTCGAATTGGCGTCTGTTGGCTGCTATTGTCAAATGCGGTGACGACTTACGACAGGAACTGATGGCCTACCAGCTGTTGGCCAGTTTGCAAAAGATATGGCAACAGGAACGGGTACCCCTTTGGTTGAAACCGTACAAAATTCTGGTTACTTCCGGCGAATCGGGACTCATCGAAGTCATACTCAATACCGTTTCATTACATCAAATTAAAAAACACTGTAAACTATCGATTCTCGACTATTTTATCAAAGAATTTGGTCCGCAAACCAGCGAACAGTTTATAACAGCCCAACAAAATTTTGTCCAATCGTGTGCCGCCTATTGTCTGGTCTCTTATCTGATCCAAGTTAAAGACAGGTAACTAATTATACTCTATATTGCAGTCAATATTGATTCAACAAAAATAATATTAAATTAATTAATTTTTTTGTTTTACAATAAGACATAACGGAAATATATTACTCGACTCTGAGGGCCATATAATTCATATTGATTTTGGTTTTATTTTATCGAATTCACCGAAAAATCTCGGATTCGAGAACTCGCCGTTCAAATTGACACAAGAATTTGTTGATGTAATTCAAATAAAAATAATAATAATTTTTAACTTTTTTTTAATAATTTATTATTAATTATTTACAGGTAATGGGAGGTCTGGGCTCCGATATGTTTGAATATTTCAAAATACTGATACTACAGGGTCTGATAGCTGCCCGAAAACATAACGAAAAAATCGTAACCATTGTCGAGATATTACAGGCAAACACACAGTTAGCCTGTTTTAGTAACGGCCCGTCAACTGTCCGATGTCTGCGCGAAAGGTTTCATATGGGCTTAACTGAAGAACAGCTACAACTGGAGGTCGACTCAATGGTCGAGTCGTCCATACATTCGTTGACTACGAAACTGTACGACGGGTTTCAGTATCTAACAAATGGCATACTTTGAACACTAATCTAATACTAAATAATAATAATTATTAGTAAAAATCATTGAAATATTTGGATTATTTAAATAAATATATATATATCCAGTAAATACTGTTAAATAAAAATTTATATTACATTATATTGTATAAACAAATTTGTAAATTAATTATTATTATTATAAACAAACAAAAAATAATTATGGATTGTTATATACATACAGATATTGATATTATTATAATAATTATTATTATTAGTAAAATTTTGACAATTTTTCTACTAATTATATTTACAATTGAATAATTAAAAAAAAAGTTATTATTTATCGAATAATAATTAAGTATATATATAACATTAAAAAATTTTCAAAAATATATTTGTTATAATTTATAACTTGTATATTAATAAATATAAGATACAATAGTATGATATAATCATATCTAAATATACTGTATATATATATATAACAAAAATATTTTTTTAATTTATAAAATATTAATAAATAAAATATAATAATTTTGACTTTTTTTAACTGAAATTATTATTAAAAATCATCGAAATATTTTGATTTTTTTTTTTAAATACAATAAAAACAGTTATAAAAAAAATTTATATTACAATATATTTTATATCGGTATATAAAACAAATTGTATATTAATTATAAATATTAAAAAAAGTTATAATTGTTTTTTATGATTAAAAAATCATTTTATTTGCATTTAAGTTATAAAATTTTTTTTTTTGTAATTAAAATACAAAAACAATTATTGTTTTCAATGAATGATTTAAAAAAAAAAAAAATAGTGAAATGAATTAATTTTTTACAATAAATTAAAAAAAAAAATCTTTTAATAACATTATTATTATTATTATCATCTCAACTGTCATATCCATCTGAGTCTTCAGATGAGACTTCCAGAGTAGTGTTTAGACTGAAAAAGTCTTGGATATCATTATGCAAATCACGTACACATAGACTAAACGATCTGATAATTAAAAAACAAAAATTTTTAGTTAATTATAAGTTTTAATGTTTTAAGTTTTTTTTAAAAAAAAAAAAAAAAAAAAGTTTGGCCGACAATTCAGGTCAACACAATTCGGGTCACACACACACACACACACACACACATACACACACACATACACACACGGGTGGGGGTGGGGGGGGGGTTAAAAACCGTACTTAAAATTTTTAATGTTTTTTTTAATGTTTGTTTGTTTGTTTGGGTTATATCTGGGGTGTGAATCGTCGGCTCTAATATATATATATATCAAATACAATGTCGTGTCAAATGCCAATCAATATACCTGATTGACCGCCAATTGGCCGACCGTTTCATGATTTTTGAGAGCGAACTAATCAACTGAGACCTAAAATAGGTGTAGTCCTCAACATCTATACGCATATGTCTTGGATGGTCTGTACGACAATCATCATCTAATTGATGAAAAACAAGTAGTTTTTCATTTAGGTTAACCAATGAACTGTTGTTTCAACCAAACAAATTGATAATTAAAAAAAACAACAACAAAACAATCAATCAATTAGTGAATCAAATTAGATGAAAGAGAGAGAGAGACAGAGAGAGAGAGAGAGAGAGAGAGAGAGAGAGAGAGAGAGAGAGAGAGAGAGAGAGAGAGAGAGAGAGAGAGAGAGAGAGAGAGAGAGAGAGAGAGAGAGAGAGAGAGAGAGAGAGAGAGAGAGAGAGAGAGAGAGAGAGAGAGAGAGAGAGAGAGAGAGAGAGAGAGAGAGAGAGAGAGAGAGAGAGAGAGAGAGAGAGAGAGAGAGAGAGAGAGAGAGAGAGAGAGAGAGAGAGAGAGAGAGAGAGAGAGAGAGAGAGAGAGAGAGAGAGAGAGAGAGAGAGAGAGAGAGAGAGAGAGACAGAGAGAGASAGAGAGAGACAGAGAGAGAGAGAGAGAGAGAGAGAGCACATACTCTTTGGAAATGTGAGTCTCAATGTCTGTCTTAACGGCCAATTCATCCCATTTAGCTAACAAAGCAGATCCACGTTTGAAGGCAATCTCGACCTCATGTTGTATAGGTTTGACAGAACCCATGGATCTGTTGTTGAGTATAGCTTTTCTAAGCAATAATACCGAAGACTGTCTGTTAGATCCAAATAATCGTTTCCTATTGAAACCCATTTTTCAATATATGTTTGCTTTTATAGTCTCTTTAAACCAAAACTACCACTAAATGAATGGAAATTTTATATTTATATATAATAATAATTATTAGTAGAGTATTATATTTTTATACAATAATGATTAAAATGTTAAAAATGTACAAAAACATACACATACACACATAAACATATACATATACACATACACACATACACATACATATACACATACACACATACACATATACACATATACACATACACACATACACACACACACACACACACACACACACATACACATACACATACACATACACATACACATACACATACACATACACATACACATACACATACATACCTTATCATATGTTTTAGTTATATTGTTGTCTAAAAATATTAAAGTTAAAATATTAGATTATAATTATTACAGTATTAATGTTTAACTTATGATATTATTTTTGGTTATAATTTACTCAATAAATTATTATTATTATTATTATTATTATTATTATTATTATACGATATTTAGTTATAAATATTATTAAAAATAAATTTAAATGGAAAAATACATAGAAATATACACACACAAAAATTACATTTAAAGGTATGAATCGTATTAAGTACACACACATAGATACACACATACACATACACATACATAGACACACACACATATATATATATACACACACATACATACACATACATAGACACACACACATATATATATATATATACACACATACATAGACACACATACATATACATACATAGACACACACACATACATATATATATATATATACACACATACATAGACACACATACATATACATACATAGACACACACACATACATATATATATATACACACATACATAGACACACACACACATATATATACACACATACATACACATACATAGACACACACACATACATATATATATACACACATACATACACATACATAGACACACACACATACATATATATATACACACACATACATAGACACACATACATATACATACATAAACTTTTTGTACATAAAAAGGTACTGAATTTGTTTTTAAAAAAATGTTTAGTATACAATGTACAGTACAATGAATAAGAGGTTCCGAAGACTCGGGCCCTTTTTTAATTATGTATGTTAAATATTTTTTGTTTGTTTGTAACTATATAATTGTATTATTAAATAATTATATGATTATAAAATAATAATTCAATCAATTGAGAAAAAAAATAGCGCTAGAGATCCTCATTTTAGTATTATGGGTAATACTAGAGGTCCTGTACTACTACTTGACATTAGTTTACATTTGATATCTATGGTAACTAAATATTTGGTCAACTTTTTTGACACTACTCTTAAATTACGTTATCATATTTATTGCTTACACAATAGCTTAATAGCAATAAATATGATAACGTAATTTAAGAGTAGTGTCAAAAAAGTTGACCAAATATTTAGTTACCATAGATATCAAATGTAAACTAATGTCAAGTAGTAGTACAGGACCTCTAGTATTACCCATAATACTAAAATGAGGATCTCTAGCGCTATTTTTTTTCTCAATTGATTGAATTATTATTTTATATACAGTATATAAATAATGTTAGTATAACTGTTACTGTACTGTATATAACACACACACACACACACACACACAATACAACCCAATTAGTTTGACAAACATTTTCTAACAAACAGTTTAACAAACAATCACTAAGTGTCTGACTGTCTGTTTGGTTGGTTGTCTGACCTGACTGTCTGTCTGTGTGTGTGTGTGTGTCTGAAAAACAAACAGTCTATTAGTAGGATCTGATCCATACATCCAATAATGGCCTTAAAAGACACATCCGCTGCCAAACTGTATCTGTTTGGCTATAATTTGGTACAATTTTTCGGGTAAGTCTATATACAGATATAGACCACCAATCGGTCGGTCGGCATATTTGGACAGTCAGTCAGTCATCAAACATATCAATAGACAGATACTAATTGTTTTTTTTTGTTTTGTGGATACCTTTCCTCTCCTCCGCCACACAAAACAGTTGGTCATACGGATTGATAATAATTGTCGGCCATGTGTTGGCCACCGGCGGCAAGTTTACCGGTGCCTACGATCGGGTTCAGCTATCGCTAACCATTTTCCAGTCACTACAGCTGATCGAAGTCGGCCACTGTTTGGTACGATTGGTTCCGTCCAATGCCTTCCAAACGTTTGTCCAAATTTTCTCCCGATTGGTAGTTGTCTGGGGTATACTGTTACCAGTGGCCGACTCCCGTACAAGTATTGGCGTACCGATGCTACTGATTGCCTGGTCGTTGGCCGAAATGACCCGCTATATGTACTATGCACTGAATATCTACGATCAGGTACCCTATGTCCTCACTTGGCTCCGATATACACTGTTTATTGTGTTGTACCCGCTCGGGGTATCCGGTGAACTGTTGACAATGGTTGCGGCCATACCGTACATACGGGACAGTGGCCTCTATTCTCTAAGTTTACCAAATTTTGCTAACTTTTCCTTTTACTATCATTACGGTTTGGTGGCCATTATGTTGGGGTATATTCCCTGTAAGTATTGTATTATTATTATGTATTTTTTAATTAATTAATTAGAAATTAATTGCTTCTCTAGTTTTTTATATATATATATATATTAATAATTGTAGTTTTATTTTAAATATAATTATTATTAATATTTTTTTTTATTATAATATTAATTACTGTTTTAATTATATTATTTATTTTTTTGTTGTGTATAGTTTTTCCTCAATTATATTTTTATATGATTGCTCAGCGGAAAAAAGTTTTGGGTACCGGTTCGCCAACAATTAACAGCAAGTCTAGTACATGTCATCAAAAAACTAAATGACTACCAATTGATCCAGCGATACCACCACCGCATACATAAGCTCTAAGTGTACTGTACCATACATGAGCTATACATGTGTGGTATATCCTATGTGTGTGTGTGAGCAATAATATCAATAATAATAATAATAGTTTTTTTACAGTTAACTATAATTGTTTTTTTTATTAATAATTGTTTTTTTATTAATAATTGTTTTTTTTTAAATATATTTTAGTTTTCTATAATTTAATTGTTTTATATATATATATATATATATATATATAGTAATTACGGTGCATTAGTTTATTGTTATTGTTGTTGAATATATATATATATATATATATATATAATTATTATAAGGTAAAAAATTATTAAAAATAAAATATTATAGCAATATATTTTATATATATTTATATATATATATTAAATATATGTTTATTTATATACTGTATGTACCGGTAATAATATTAATAATTTTGGGTTCAAATATTGATTATTTTTTTTATTGTTGTTGAATATACTGTAAACTTATATTAATGGTAAAAATATTTTGTACTTGAATTTAGTGTCTAGGTTAATTATTTTTATTATTATAAACTAATTTTTACTTAATTGAATGAGTGATACACATAAACAAACAAAAAAAAACAATAAATTATTAATTTATATATCAATATATATAAATTTAATAGCAATTTATTTTTATCTACATATCTATCTACAAACAATAGTATGGGTAACAAAAATAACTTACAATTAGTTTGTTAATGTAATTTACAAACAAACAAAAAAAACGATATACAATATTATATACTTATTTTTATTGTTATTATTAATATTATTATGATTATTATATATATATATATATTATTGTGGTTTTTTATTATTATACATTGAAACTAATATATAATTTATATGAAATAAATGGTTTATTTTTTAATACTTAATACTTGGCATAAAATACAAAAAGCTTGTGTATGTATGTGTGTGTGTGTGTGTGTGTGTGTGTGTGTGTGTGTGTGTCGTGTCGTGTCGTGCAAGAGAGGTATGGCATATATATATATATACTGTATATATATAATATTTTCTAAAAATATATACACATATATATATGTAAAATAAAAACGTTTTAAAAAAAACAAATTTATCGGTAAGTGTTGTCTGAATATATATATATATAACTAGAGTAAGACTTCTTAAGACTGGAGACACAGATGAGAGAGAGAGAGAGAGAGAGAGAGAGAGAGAGAGAAAGTGAAGACATTGGATGAGAATGCGCTCTAAGACTTTGGTTTGGCATCAAAAGTGATGCAAAGAGTCGGTGCCGTCAATGACTATGTGTGTGTGTGTGTGTGTGTGTGTGTGTGTATGTGTGTGTGTATGTGTGTGTGTATGTGTGTGTGTATGTGTATGTGTGTATGTGTATATGTGTATATGTGTATATGTGTATATGTGTATGTGTGTGTGTATGTGTGTATGTGTGTATGTGTGTATGTGTATGTGTGTGTGTATGTATGTATGTATGTATGTATGTATGTATGTATGTATGTATGTATGTATGTATGTATGTATGTATGTATGTATATGTATGTGTATGTGTGTGTGTGTATGTATGCATGTATGTGCTGAAGGAGTAGTAGGGGATGTCGTATATGGACAAGAATGCCATAAGAATGGTAATGGTGTCGGTATAACAACACCACATTGCCATCCAGTTATACTGTGTGTATATATATATACACACATATATATATACAGTATATATCTATATATATTTATATGATATATATATATATATATATAAAATATATATTATATTTATTTGCAAAGAATTTTTATATATTAAAAAATTATATTCTTTTATTTTATTTGTTTGTTTTTTTTCAATTAATTTGTTTGTTTGTTTGGATTAAAATTAATTTGTTATCAATTAATTTATTTGGTTGTTATCAATATTGTTATCTCCAAAAAAAAATAAAATAAAATAATAATTTACTAATAAAAGTGTTGTTATTATTATGAAACCAATTGTTGTTGTTTTTCTCGCTATATATATATATTAAAAAAAACTTGTGTTAACTAATTAAATATATATATATATATATATTATATATTTATATATGATTTTTTTGTGGATATAATTTATATGCAACCAAAAAGGATATATCATATATTAAACTATGTTTTTATTATTATTATTTTTTAATTATTAATATATCAACTCTACTGATGATAATGTTGTCGTCAATAACATTACAAACCAAAAAAATAGTCATTTAATTTAATTAATCATAAAATTATAATATAATAATAATTTGTTTAATTTAAATTTGTTGTTTCGTTGAAATGAAAATTTTAATCAAGTGTCTTATACTATATAACTATTATTATAATTATTATAAATCATTATTATTATGATTATTAGTAATTAGACATTGAAAAAATATATAAATATTTTGTGTTGAAATAATTTTTATTTTATTTAATAAAAAAAAAGGTATAGTATTATAGTATTATTAATATTAAAACGCTTAATATTTACTATAAAAAAATTTATATAAATATATACAGTATATATATATACAGTATAAATATTTTATACTATTTATACATTAAATTTGTAACATTTAGTTAAATATTTAACATCAATGGGAGAGAGAGAGAGAGAGAGAGCAAACACATAACTCACATACTCTGTATATATTAATATAATAGTCGTAAAAATGTTGAACTTATTGTTAAATTATACTATAATTTGTATATTCAATAATAATATTAAATTTTTATATATTTTTAAATATCTATATAGTATATACTGTATATATATATATATATATGTATATTCTGTATAGTAATAATATAATCGATGAAACTTGAAATATTAGTGATACTGATTTTGGCACCGATGGAGACTTGAAAGAGAGAGAGAGAGAGAGAGAGAGAGAGAGAGAGAGAGAGAGCAAAATATGTGTGAATCATATGTAAAATGTAGCCAAAAATGATTAATACAATTTTCAACATTTTACTATGATATATATAAATTATATGTATTTAAATTTTTAAAAATATATTTTTATAATCTATAATATAATATACAATTTACTATATATTTTTTGGTTAGTGGTAGTAATACTGTACATATGTTTTTTTGTGCTAACACACACACACACACACACACACACACACACACACACACACACACACACACAACACACACACACACACACACACACACACACACACAATGTCTGTATATTTGAATACACAGAGAGAGAGAGAGAGAGAGAGAGAGAGAGAGAGAGAGAGAGAGAGAGAGAGAGAGAGAGAGARAGAGAGAGAGAGAAATTTATTTATAAATTTTTCTAATCGTATTTGTATTACAATGAAAAAAAATTTTTTTTTTTAAACATCACATTTAGTTATGGGCTCCATATTATACATTGTCATACCATTGAAAACTAATAATAATTATTTTAGTATATCCTCTCTCTCTCTCTTTCTCTCTCTCTCTCTCTCTCTCTCTCTCTTTACTTTCTTTCTCTTAAGTCTCGCTATAAAATGTTATTTAAATTATTTATATATAAATAAATTGTGATAAATTGTTTCGAGAGAGAAAAAAAAACTAATCCATGAGTTAGGTTAGACACCAAACACACACACACACAGAAAAAAATGTTTATCTTTTATAATATATTTTGTATATATATATATATATATATATATATCATAGTATATATATTTATATAAATTACAATAAACATCCTTAAATTTTTGAAATAATAAACTTTTTTTGTTTGTTAGTTAGATTTATTATTATTTTGCTAATTATCTAATTAATTAATTAAATCTAATTTTGTATATTTATTTTGTTATAATTCATTATTACTATTTACAGATTTACAATATATATAAATTATATATATACTGCAAACACCAGGACCTTGGTTAATTATTTATATTTAATATAATAATAATAATCAATCAATCAATTATCCAGAAAAAAATATGTAATATAATTGACAACAAAAAACTAAATTAATAATTATCGACATAAAAAAAATTTGGATTATAATTATCAATACAACAACAAACAAAAAAARTTAATAATAATAATACCCGAAAAAATGTCAAATTTAGCCCAACAAACATTACCCCCTCCTCAACAACAACAACAACAACACTTATTACCGCAACCGATACAACCGCTACAACAACAACAACAAGTAACCGGCGTTACCGCCGGTAGTGTTGGCGTCATAAACGGTGGCCGCTTTGATTTCGACGACGGCGGTACCTACTGTGGCGGCTGGCACGACGGCAAAGCTCACGGACACGGCATATGTACCGGACCTAAAGGTCAGGGCGAATATTCGGGGTCGTGGCACTACGGTTTCGAGGTTAGCGGCGTCTATAAGTGGCCGTCGGGTGCCACTTTCGAAGGCCAATGGCAAAACGGTAAACGGCACGGTATCGGTGTGGAATACAGGGGCAAATGGGTCTACAAAGGCGAATGGACACAAGGCTATAAGGGCCGGTACGGTGTACGGGCCAGTCTACTGTCCAATGCCAAATACGAGGGCACCTGGGCTAACGGTCTACAGGATGGCTACGGGTCGGAAACCTATGCCGATGGCGGTACCTATCAAGGTATATATATATAAATATATGCCGCGCGGCAGTATACCCGATAAAAAAATCAATTGTATTATTTAATATGTATTTTTTGTTTTGTAGGCCAATGGTTAAGAGGTATGCGACACGGCTACGGTGTCCGATCGTCGGCACCGTACGGCCACTGTAACATTACAAAAGCCATAGTGACCAGCGCTACGAATGCATCGCTACAGTCGCTGGACACTGAGGGCGAGTCCCAAATGGGCGATCAACGCAGGGATATTGTACGCGGAGGTTTCGTAKTGGTTGCCCGTAACTCGTTTCGCGATAGCGGTAAACGCCGTAATTCGTTGGTCGAGAAAACATCGGGAATTCGSGGGAATTTTCTGTTCAAAAACTTGCGACTSMGAAAACAACGATCGACCGGCGATATTGATGTCAAATCYAATAAGTCGACGACACCGTCGTTGGTATCGTCCCGAGAAGCTTCGGAAACTGGTTCGGCCGCTTCGTTCAAAGATCAGGACCAGGATGTCGGCTCAAATGCATCGTTTCTATCGCAAAACGGCGACATAAGCGATCCGACCACTACCGAAACGTATGCTGGCGAATGGAAAAACGATAAGCGATGCGGTTTCGGTGTATGCGAACGGTCGGACGGGCTCCGGTATGAAGGCGAATGGTATAACAATAAAAAGTACGGCTACGGTGCGACCATATTCAGGGACGGTACTCGGGAAGAGGGCAAATACAAGAACAATCAGTTGGTCACTAATGTCAGGAAAAAACATTTGTTTGTTATACGATCGTCGAAAGTACGGGAACGTATCGAGTCGGCCATTGTGGCCGCCCATAGAGCCCAACAGATTGCCCTACAAAAGTCGGATATTGCTGTGAGTCGTACATCGACGGCCCGATCGAAAGCCGAACAAGCCGATTTTGGTGCCGGTTCGGCCCGCAACGACTCCCAAATGGCCTACATTACGGCCAAACAGTACGGCGGTATCGATCTGAGTCAGTCTCATTCCTTGGACGCACCGCTCAGGCGACGGCTGTCCGACTTTTCGCAGATCAGGCGAAACACTCGCGACAGCGGCGGCGGTGGCGGCGTCGGCGGCCCCGGACACCAACCACCGCTGGATAACCGAAACGCCATTCAGCCAAACAATCCAAACGTCGCCGCCGCCAACCGACAGTTTCTCGACCCTAACGAACCGTTTGGCGGACGTCGAGGCAGTTTCCGTACACATAATAATCAGTCATCGATGGCAACACAACAACAACAGGCTATCTATCCTCAACACGGACTACAACCCCAACAACAACAACAGCACCGTATGCTTCAGCAGCAGTTGCCAAACCAATTGCCACATCATATGCAACCACAACACAACTTTAGTAGACAACAACACCACCAACAACAACAACAATCAAGTGTCCATCAACTACTGCCACACCATCCTAACTATCAACAGTCGTCGATACCATCGATGACCAACGATCCGTTTGGACAGACATTTAGCGATCATTTTGATCAATACCAGACACTGGTATCAAAATACTCAAACATACAAAAGCAGCGATCATTTTCTCCTAATTCTTCGACAAATCCAATGATATCATCTAATGTTCAAAATATTAGTAATTTAAATAATAATAGGTTTTCTAATTATAATCCCTTACCTCCCGATGTCCAACCATTTAATACAAGTAGTAGCGGTAGTAATAGAAATTTATTAATGAATTTTAATAATAAATCCCAAATCCCGTCGACACCCGGCGGCGATCCGTTAGCGGCGGCGGCGGGTGTAAGCCTTGATGAATGCCTTAAACAACAGTTTCGGACGGCAGCGGCAGTGGCCGGCACTTCGGGTGGTATTAATAACGATAATAATAATAATAACAATGACTATGAAAACGAAGATACTTTCGACGAGTCCTCAGGTCCTCAGCCTAAACAATGGAGGACAGCCTCACTATACAGACCGCCAACAATACCAACTGCTGCTCAAAATCATAACCAGAAGCTAAGTGCCGGCGGCGGCGGTGGTGGAGGAGGTGGTGGTCTGAAACGTAAACCATCGCTACAGCCAAACGTTGTCAAACAGGTTAACAAACCGATGATGAGTCGCGAAGAAGTATCCGTATTGTCACACAACCGACGGGAACAGCAACGCCAGGAACTGGAGCTCAAGGAAAAGCTATCGCGAAATCCATTACTCTATCTAACAAATCCTCGGTTTACTAATTGGCTAAATAGGCAACAGTTAGTTATGTTAGTACTTGTAATCAATATATCATTGTTTATATTATTTTTTAAATTATTGATTTGAAATGAAAGAGAGAGAGAGAGAAATATATAACACAAAAAAAAATTTTCAGATGAATTGAATGATAGATTTGTTTTTTTTAATAATTAATTAATTAATTAATTATATAAATTAAATTTGTTATTGAAATTTGTTAACCAAAAAAATACATTACTGTTATTATTGTTAGTATTATAATAATAATATTCAGTATTGGTTTGTATTTTTTTTAAATGTTAACAAACAAATTGTTAAAAAAAAGATTCAATGAATTTAATTTATATCTGAAATACAGTACATATATATATATATATATATATATATATTAAAAAATATATTTAAATTATAAGTTATTATTTTAAAAGATTGTTTTATTGACAGAAAATAATATATTGTTTTTCTAAAAAAAAAAAATAATAATTATATCTTATATTTCTTGTTCACTAAACTATTCAAAACAAAAAAAAACAAAAATAAAAAAATCATATCTAATGAGACAAATGACAGGTTATTTGATATACACACAAAAGAGACTGTTTGTTATGTATTTTTAAAAAAATAATATATTATTATTATTATTAATCAGTGAGAGTCAGTTATATACAGATTTTTTTGAAAAAAAAATTGGTTTAATTAAAAAATTAAAACAAACAATAAAATAATTGTCAATTTTTTTGATGATTTTTTATAATTATTATGGATTATATAAGGGTATTACAGTATATTAAAATGAGATAATATCAATATTTATATATATATTATAATATCAAATTTGATTTAGTAATCAAATTTAAATTACATATTATTGTTAAATATATATATATATAAATATATTTAAAAAAATAATAAATTTGTTATTCAATATATATATATATATATTCTAATTATATTATTCTAAATTATATAAATATATTTTTCATTGTCCTAACTATTGATACTATCAAATATGATATATAAAAATTATTATTATTATTATTGAAAAAAATTTGTCAATTACCTATATATATATATATCAGATTGTTTATATACTATGCTATATGTAAAAGCCGTCCTAAAAATTTATTACCAAAAAAATTAATAATATATTGAATATATATATATATAAATAATAATAAATACATGAAAACAAATAAATAAACAATTTATTTATACAATATAATGATGATAATACTGTAATAATAATAATGCTGATAATACAGTAATTATTATAATGATTATAAAGTACAGTACTTATATATATATATATATATAAGTATATATATATATATATATATATATAAATGATAATAAAAAATAAATAAATAATAAATATTTAAAGAATTTGCATTTAAAAGAATTGACATCAATTGCCATTCATTTTGTGGTTTAAATTATATATATATATATATATATTAAAAAATATTTATTTTTATTTAGTATTTATTTTAAAAAATATTTTTATTTAAGTGAGCTTTTGTTTTATATATAAACTGTACTTATATTATATGAGGACTTATTTTATTTTATTTTTAAAAAAATGCTACGAAAAACAAAATAAAGAGGACTTAAAAATAGATTTTTTTCGTTTTAGTATTTTTTTGGCTAAAATCCAATGATTTTGCATAAAATACAGTTACAAAACAAAAAAATAAAAATAAATAAAAATAATGAGCATTAATAATAAAAATAGTTGTAACGATTATATACAGTAAATATATATATATATTATCTAAATTTTTTTATAGTATATATATATATATATACTATATTTTATTTTAAAAATTTATATATATATATATATATATATATATATATATATATATAAATATGATATATTAACTGTTAAGCTAATAGCTGAAAGTTATTTTATTTTTATATATTAACAAATTTATAATGGTTCAAATTTATATATATATATATATATTTATTTATTTAAATATAATATTTTTTAAAAATAAATAATTTTGTTGAATTAGGAGATATTTATGTCAATTTTATTATTAGACATAAATTATAAATATATTATTATATCTATATTGGTGAGTCAATTTATTTTATATATTAATGTATTTTTTTGCTATTTATTTTATACATTTTTAAAAATAGATATTTCTAACTAAATGATTATTATTAGGTAAATTGAAATATATAAAATCATTTAATTTGTTTTGTGTGTGTGTGTGGTTTTATCATTAAATTTAACAAATATATATTTTTTAAGTACAATATTAATATAAATTTCTAAGAAAAACATTATTATTATTATTAATAATAATAGATATAAATAATTTAGATTTGATGCCAATTTTAACAATTTTTTTATTATTATTATATTATGAATACTACTAATAGCTAAAAAAAGTAATTATCACTTATATTATTTATAAGTGAATTTATATATATATATATATATATATATATATATATATATATATATGAAAATATTTATTCAAAGTAATTAAAATTAATTGAAAAAAAATTAATTCATGTTTTATATATTGAATTAATGTTGAAAAACAACAACAAATAAAAAAAATCCAATTAAGTTACTAATTGTTACTATAGTTTATTATCATATTATAAACAATTTGGTCATTTAGTCTACATATATATATAATTTTTTTTTAAAAAAAAACATTTATAAACTTATAGACAATTTGCTAAATACTGGGGCTTTTTGGTCAAACAAATTTCAAAAGTGTTTTTTTCACTTTTTTTAAATATTCAAAAAAAATTGTTCACTAATTTAAAATGAAAATTATGTTAAAAAAAATTTTTTTGTTGTTGAAAAATATTTAGTAGTATATTAGTTAGTATACTGTTAGGTATATTATTATTATTATTATTATTATTATTATGACATATCATCATCCAGTTTTAAATTGCTGGCAAAACAACAACAAAACAATTGAAAACTATTTTTTTTTAATAAAAAAATTTTATTTTATTATTTTGTTGCACACATACTAACAAAAAAATACAATTACATATACACTACTCAAAATTGATGACTACAATAATAATAATAATAATAATAATTTTGGCTAATTATTTTCCTAAATAATTATAATAATTAAAAACTTAATTTATGGTTATTATAATAGAGTGCAACAACTATTATACATTATATGATATCTATTTTATATATAATATAATTATAATTATTGTTTTACTGTTTTGTTTTTGTAGTAATTGTTGGCATAATTTTATTTTGTTGTTGAATTACTTATTAATTTTTCTTTAATATTACAAAAAAAATAATATCAATGAACTTTTGTGTTTATATGTGTCTAAAAAATTTTTGAATTACAGTATATATAATATATATATTATTTTGATAACTATTGAAGATATATTTTGTGAATAATAACAAATAAATTAATTAATTAAAAAACAATATCAATAAATATAAATTTGTAAAAAAAATATTTATTTAGATAAATAATTCAATTCAAAGTGTATATTACGTACAGATTTTTAATTATTTTATAATTAATAATTTAATAACTGTTTGTTTGTTTGTTTGAACTTATATACTGTAATATACATGTTTGACATCTAAATAATTTTAATTAAGTTAAGTTTATTATTTAATTGTTAATTTTTATTTATTTATTTATTTTAATTAAATTAAACTACAATAGTCAATTGAAATTTTGTTAATATTAAAATTTATGTTAATTATATGATAAATAGCATATAATATAAAAAAATTATTTGCAATTTTATAAATATAAATGCAGTTTTTATTTTTTGCTATTATTTTATTTGAAGTGTAGGTAAATAATGTAATTTTAAAAAATAGATTTTAATGTATATATATATAATTGAAATATTTGTTTAAAAAACAATTCAATACATATAATTATATTATTTATCTATTAGGTAAAAAAATATTATAATACAAGCAATACGTGATACTATAATTTATTTAAAACTAATATTTTTAAAAAATTATATTTACATTTTATTAATATATTAATATTATACAATGGAAATATAAAATTGGGTTTATTTTATTTATGATTTTTTTTGTTAAATTTTTAAAACAATTTTGCATATTAAATTTTTTTAAAAAAATAATTTTGTTTCAATATAAATATTTATTTTTAACTTAGAAAAATATTTATTTATAAGCAATAATAATAATTACATGATAGTGATGATAGAGAGAGAGAGAAAAAAAGAGAGAGAAAGAGAGAGAGAGAGAGAGCCCAACAAATATTTTGCAATAAAACTTTTTAGACTTTTTTTTATTTGTTGTTTGTCTTAAATAAATAATACTTTAATTTTTTAAATTAGTTTGATATGATGTGTCCGACATTGACATAGATTTTTGTTTGGTTTATTAAAACAAACAAATTGTTTGAAGACATCACATATATATTGTATATATGTTTTATATACTGTATATTATAAGTTGTTTTTCTACAATATTTAATTTACTTATATATATTATATGTACATATTTCGCTATACTATAACACAGTGATACACACAAAAAAATGCAAATTTTAAATACAATTATTACAACACTTTTGCAATACTTACTACTAAATACTATACTACTGTATATTATATATATATATATATAATAATATAATGTAATATAAAATAAAATAATAATAAGATTCACTTTTTTTCACTGCTGGAGGAAAAATTCATGTCAAAAGGAAATTAAATTATAAACAATTGGTTACATAATAATAATAATAATATAACACATAAATACAATATAATGATGACATTGGGGATGGCTTTAATATATATATATATATATATAAATATATATACAATTTAAATGTAATTATTTAATATTAATATTAATTTTTTTTTGTTACATTTCATTACTATATCACAACAAAAAACAATGCAATACTAGACCAGATTAGTCACACAATTTGAAACATAACTTTTTAGAGATAGTGAGAGAAAAAGTGATAAATAATATATGTTTTTATTAATAATAATAATTGTATTTTCTATAACTAAACTCAACTTTTTTGTTAACTATAATATAGATATTTGTTTGAAACAAATTTATGATGTTTATGGCTATTATTATAGATTAGTTATATATATAACGTGTCATATATTAGATAACTATTATGTGTCATCTATTTTATTAAAAAAAAAATAATAAAAACATTTATAATATCTAAATTTAATATATATTTAAATTTTTTGTTGTTGAAAAAATGTGTAATATATATATATGTTTAAAATATTTAAAATAATTTTTATATGGTTAAAATTATTTAGTTGTTATTATTATTTTTGTTGTTGCTTATGATGTATAATATAATTATTATTATAAATAAATATGTGATAACTAATACCAATACTAATAATAATATTAATAATAATTTATTGGATGAAAATTTTAATCCAAATTTGTTGTTTAATGGATTTTTTATTTAAACTATGAATTTATTATTTAAATGCATTAATTTTATCAATTTTATCAATTTATTTATTGTTTTATTAGCCAATACTACTGGTAAGTAAAAAAAAATTAAAATATCTTTTATAAGTTTAATATACTTTTATATACTAATGTTTATTCAAATAAATTATATATAAATATATTTTTTAGGAAATGTTGTTATAATAAAAAAAGTTAATAAAATGAGATTATTTAATAATAATAATAATAATAATACAAATAGTAGTAATTATTTCAATGATAATAATAATGAAAAAATTTTTGAAATAAATAAATTTGATTTATTAAATAATAATAATAATCTAAGTAATAGTCATAATTTTATTGATAATAATAATATTAAAATTATTGATATTATTAATAATACAAATAATACCAATAATACAACTAATAATTACAAAATAAAGTCAATTATAAGATCGAAAGCATTTGCCGCCGGCATCGACATCGATGGCCAAACATTGTTCATATGTCGGGTACGGATCGGACCAAATGAGACAATTCCCGGCAAATATTCGGTACAACTAAACAAGTGTAGTATCGGACACAATAATCGGGAACAACTGTACCGGAAATATCAGCTACTGATTGGACCGCCGCCGACCACGGGCGGCGATAGTTCGTATCAATGGTCGCAAGTTCGGTGGCCGGCCAGACATTTGCCGGCCAACATAGTACTGGGCGGTCAACGTAGTAGTAGTAGTATTACCGGCGGTAGTGGCGGTGCCGGTACTGTCGACTACTATTATATATGTCAATGTCGGCTACAATTTAATTATATCCGACGTATTAGCGAACAAATTGGTAAAGTCTACTATAATAGCCAACTGAGCCAATGGATAGCTACCGTTCCCTTCAGTGGCCAAGAGGTCCAGTGCCTTGACTTTTCAGTACTGATCAGGCAATGAAAAAATCCTCCCTTGAAATTGAATTATTATTATTATTTAGTTATTTATGACAAATTAGACGATAATTTATTGTTTTGTTTTATTAGTTTTTATTGTTTTTTTTCATATATATACTGTATATAAATCAGAGCCCAAATTCAATGTTAATAAAAATCACTTAAAATCTTATTATTATTATTTTGTTATAACTAAATCCAATTGTTTTATGTTTATATTGTATATATAATATTAAATATATTATATATAAAGTACTAAATGTATTGATTATTGTTGTTATACTGTATTTTTGTCTCAAAAGAAATTATTATATTATTTTGCTGTTAGTATTAAAATTTTTTTTTTCTCTCTCTCTTTTTGTTAATAATAAATTGTTTGATTTGTTAAAATGAAAATAATAATAATAAATTTCAATGTTTTTTTCCACATACTTATGTGATTCAATCAATACTTAATAATTTTTTATTATAAGGTATTTAATATGTTTTTAATATTATTTGTTGCAAATAATTTTTGTTATATAATCACAATATATAAATAATAATAATATTAAAAACATTTTCTGTTTAATTAATTTATTTTGTTTGTAATTAACAAAATACTTAATTGATTATTATATTTGAAATATTTTTAGCTATAATAGCAATTAACATGATTTAATAATTGAATTGTTGATAATGTTTTTATATATAAATATTTAATAATAATTTTCATCAGTATTTTCAGTATTAATTAATTAATTAAAAAAAATATTATTTATATACTAATTGTCCCATTAATTGATTAACAAATCTAAACGTTTTAAATAGTTTTATCTATCAATTAAATATTGCCTTATAAATGATAATTACTATTTTTTTAAATAATAATAAATAAATATTAAATGATTTCAACTATTTATTATAATTAATAAGTTTTTTCATTTAATTTAATTTTTATTTTTTGATTAAACTTTTCCATTAATATATATATATATATATATAAAACATAGTAATAATTGAATAGTATTTACAATTTGAATAACTTATCAAGTGCAAAATTAAATATTTACATTTTTAAAAAAAATATAAATTAAATTATAAATTAAAACATTTTGTTGTTTTTGTTGTAAAAAAATTAACCAATTTATTGGATTTCTATGAATTTTATATTAAATTATAATTATTTTATATATATATATCATAACAGATTACTATTGAAAAACATTTCCCATATATCCTTATACCTAAATAAATAAACCCAAAATACATATATATATATATAACAAAAATAAAATTATATAAATATATATATATATATATTTAATTGTGAATAACCAAACACATTGTTGTTTTCAGCAAAAAAAATAATATGTTTTTCATAGAAAATTAATAGTAATAATAATAATAATAATGTAAATTTCAATAAAAAAAACAATATATATTTCAATGAGTTGTTCAGTTGAGAGTTTAATTGAAATAAATTGAAAATAAAATTTTTTATTTATTTTTATATCAATATATATAAAAAATAAATTTTTATTTGCGTGCATTATCGTCATCATCAAAAAATATATATAATTATATTATATTATATATATATATAAATATATTGAAGATATATATATATATATAAATATATTGTTTACATAACAAAACAATTGATTGAATTTAATTTATTCCAAGTATAGAAATAATAGTAATAATAAAAAAAGTAAAATAATGTTGTTTTGATTGTTTTAACAATAAAATAAAATTTAACAAAATAAAAAACCTAATAGTTATTATTAGTGATCAGCTATTAATAGTTAAATAATAAATGATCCTAATATTAGACTATTTAATGAAACTTTTTTTTGTTTGTTTTATAAAAATCAAACTAATTAGTCAATTAAAGTCAACCACAAAATAACTTTATTTTTTTTTTGAGTACAAATATTGATGTTATAAACTATAATAAACTATAATAAACTATAATAGATATGTAAATAATATTTTATAGTTATGTGTTAAATGACCTGAAATAAAACATTTACAATATAGTTAACCGTTAATGTATGGGGCGATAAATAAATGTGTCTAGCTAAATTATCTAGCTGTATAAGTTTATAAAATTGTTAAAAAAAATAGTTTATAGGTTCAGGTAGATTATTGTTGATGATGGGGTATAACCTATCATCAATATATATATATATATATATATATATATATATATGTGTGGCTAACACATAGTTGACATTTAAATGCTTGAATTAATTAACACTTCAAGTTAATTGTTGACCACATATTGCTAGTGTGTGTGTGTGTGTGTGTGGGTTATCGGCACCTGTAATGTAAACAGTAATGTATGGCCCAGTTGCCCAGTTTGGGTCAATTATATAAAAGGCAAACATACCCGTACACCTTAAAAAACATAACAACAATTTAACCATTTATGTCGACCTGTGTGTGTGTTAGCACTGGTAGGTTATTGTATGACTGTGTGTGTGTGTGTGTGTGTGTGTGTAGGCGCACAGGGATTCAACAATAATTGACAACAACAGGCAAAATAGGTGAGTCAGTCAAATGACTACTACTACTACTACTACTACTACTACTACCATCACTACTACTACTAATGTTGTAATAGTTTTGTTTTATTTTTTTTTTATTAACTTTTTGTTTGTTTGTTTTTGATTCAGTTAGTATTACTTGACTTTACTGTATATGGTTTGTCTTTAAAAAAAAATTATTTATTTATTCTAAAAATTTATAAATATATATATATATTATTTAAATATAATATCAATACAGTGAGTGTGTGTGTGTGTGTTATACAATTTGTGTGGCTATATATATATAATTTATATATATATATCAAAATGTTTATTTATCATTGTTAGACTCATTGAATTGTAATTTTTAACCAACAAACAAAAATTTACTCAAAAAATAATAATAATAAAATATATACTAAAATGTATGGAATTTAGTATTGAAAATACACAAAAAAAAGTTTCAATTAGATGTTTGAGACATACACATACACATACATACATACATACACACACACACACACACACACACACACACACACACACACACACACACACACACACACACACACACACACACACACACACACACACACACACACACACACACACACACATACACACATACACACACAGATACATACATACACATACATACACAGACATACACACACATACACATACATACAKACACACACACACACACACACACACACACACATACACACACAGATACATACACACACATCACACACACACACAYACAYACAGACACACACACACACACACATACACACACAGATACATACACACACACATACATACACAGACATACACACACATACACACACAGATACATACACACACACACATACACACACACATATACACACACACATACATATACACACACATACATACACACACATACACACACACATACACACACAGATACACACACACACACACACACACACACACACACACACACATACATACACACACATACACACACACATACACACACACACACACACACACACACACATCATACACACACTACACACACACATACACACACATACATACAGATACACACACACACACACACACACACACACATACACACACACACATACATACACACACATACATACACATACACACACATATACACACATGCACACAGACACACACACATACACACATACATACACACACATACATACACACACATACATACACACAAAAATGTTTCCCAAGAAATTTATAAAATATGTTTATATAATATGTATAAAAATTGTATAATTTTTATTAGATTATACTATACATAGTGATTGTTTATGTAATAATTGTAATAAAATATTAATGATATTATATACAGTATATATATATTAATATAAATCAATGAATGAATTTAAAGATTTTTATTTTAGTAATTATCATTTTAAAACAAATTAGATACGAAAATAATAATAAAAAAAATAATCAAATTTTTTATTTTTATTACTGATTTTTTTTAATAAATACTGTATATTATTACTATTTATTGAAATATTTATATTGAAAAAAAGTACTAAATTATTGAAAATATTTTTGTAAAATATGTTTGTAATGTCGACACATATCATAGACAGTGATAATAATAATTTTATTGACTGTTTTTTTTTTGTGATTTTGAAACAAATTATGTATAAAAAAAATGTGAAAAGTTTTATATAAATATAAAATATCTTTATATATATATATAATCTATATCTATATGTTGTTTCCGTTTTTGTGATTCAATATACAGTATATATAAATTGTCTGCATTTCATCAAAAAACAAAAAAAAACAAAAAATTGTTTCATACTTTCAAATTTTTTTTATTAATTAGATATTTATTTTATTTGATTTTTGTTTTACTGGTATAAACTGTCCAAAAAAAAAATGTACAAAAAAAATCATATCAGATATATAACTGTCAGATAGATAAATATGTGATGAAAATTAAAAAATAAAAGTTTATTTTTCCCGACAATCAAGTATATCGTATATATATATATGATATATAATATGATTTTATTTTATTTTATTTTTTTTTTGTTATGAATAGTTAGTTAACAAAAATTTTTATGTGAATATTATGTAAGAGAGAGAGAGAGAGAGAGAGAGAGAGAGAGAGAGAGAGAGAGAGAGAGAGAGAGAGAGAGAGATTGTGTAGAGATTAGGAGGAATGGGAGACAAAGTTTATATTTAAAAATCAAAGTACAAAATAAAAATGTTCAACAAGTGTTGTCTCAAATTTATATATATATATATATATATATATATTTAGGAAAAAATATTAACCAGTATTTAGCAGATTTAGTTTGGTTGGTTGGTTGGTTGGTTGGTTGGGGTTAGTTAGCTAGTGGTAAATTATAAAGTGTATTGAACTATACATACTATGTGTGCGGTAGGTTTTTTTGGTGGGTACAGTATGTACAGTATGTATGTGTGTGTGTGTGTGTGTACTCAAAAATATGTATGTCCAATTTGCCCAGACATATATTATTGCCTAAAAATATTATATATATATATATATATTTACTGTATTTAATAAATATAAAAATACTAAATATACTGTATATATATATATATATATAAACAAATTTATATATATATATGGATAGTGTAAAGTATCATATTTAGCATATGGCATAGGATATTATTATTATTATTATTATTCATAACCGTGCGCTTACATACATGTATGAATGGGGAACAGGCTATAAAAATACTGTATATATATATGTGTGTATATATATATATACTGTATGAAAGTAATAACAAATCGGAGCTCTGAGACTGTATGGCATCAGTCATGAGATTATATAGAGTTTTTTATATGGCTTTTAAACAGAGAGAGAGAGAGAGAGAGAGAGAGAGAGATGTCATATCCATATCATATACTTTTTTTTAGTAATACTTTTATTTATATAACATTTCGCAAACTAAATGCCACTTTTCATATATATATTTGATAAATCATTGATTATAATATACAGTATATTATATATATAATATATATATATATATATATATATACGGTATATACATGTATATATAGAGGCCATAAATGTGTTGGTGGTTATAGTTGTTAGTTATTAGTTTAGTTGTTAGATATATCTCAAAAAACAACTCTTCAATCATTTTTTTTAAATAATTTTATATATAATTTTCATAGTTTTTGACAAACAATTTTCATATTTTTTGACAAACCATACACACACATACAGCCATCAAAATGCAACTATAAATAAATATATTTATATATATATATATTTATATTACTTAACACTACTATAGTATATATATATATACAATACTCTAATACATACAAATCTAACAATTATTTTAAAAATTTTATTTACATAACATTTATTAGGAAAAATTCTTCAATTGATTTGCACACAAAAAAAACTAAATTATTTCTAAAATAAACAACAAATTGGATGATATGTGTTGAAGTAATTTTAATATTTTTTTTGTTGGTATTTAAATAAAAATATTACTCTAAAAATAGATTATTTTTAAATATATATATTTATAATATACTCAAATATATTAAATATTATTTAGAAGTTTTCTTTTAAAAAAAATTATTTATTTATTTTTATTTTTTTTTGTTAAAACATAATTTTTATTGAATTCGGTTTTCATTTAATTAATTTTTTCATATAATTAATATAACAATTTTTATTTTATTTTTTAAAAATAAAACTACATCAATACATTTAATAATAATTTTATTTTTTGTAAAATACTGTTTTTAATTTATTATATATATATATTATCATTTTAAGTGTTATTATTATTATTATTTAAAAATTTAAAATTATTTATATATATGAAAATATCACAAAATAAATATATTTTATTATAACAATGATTATATATAATAATAATAATGTTAGATAATAATAATAATAATAATATCATTGAGTTAGACAATTAAAAATAAACAATATATATTTAGATTTATTATAAATAAGTAATAATAATAATAATAATAAATTTTTTAGTTAATTAATTAAAATTAATATTAATAAACAACAATAAGTATATAAATTAAAAATAATTGGTTGTAATGACACAAAAAAAATTATTTAAAATAATTATTATGAAAAATATTAGCTCTAAATATATAGTATACTATATTATTATTATTATGAAAAAAATGAAAACCAAATAAAAATTAATATATGAATTAATGTAATTATTATTAATAATTATAATATATGATAAAAATTACTAATAATAAAATATTATTAAATAATAATAATAATAATAATATTACATAAATGAAAATGAAATGAAAATAGTATATATATATATATATATATATTAATCATAATAACTTTATTATGTAATTATTATTATTATTTTTACAAATTATTAAAATGTTAAAATGCCTAAAATTAGTAAAAATCATATTTTTATAGTTTTGTTTAGTGAGCATATATTTTTCATTATTGTTAAAAAAATATTTTACATAAATACTTCATTAATAATTATAAAATAATAAATCCAAAATTAATTAGAAAAATAAAATTAAAATTAAACATAAAATTAGATAAATTTCTAAATAAATGTTTTATTATTATTATTATTATTATTATTATTATTATTATTATTTATTATTATTATCTCACTCAGCAAAAAAAAAATATGATTCAGAAAAAAATATAATATCAAATAATATTTTAATATTATCTTAAATGATTTAAATTTATGATTATTAAATTAAATAAACTAACTTAAATTAAATTAAAAATACATTTTATAACATTATATACTATATACTATATACTATATATATATATATATATATATATTAAAAAACATTTTTCATAATTTAATTTTAATAAGTTTTAATTCAATCTCTTTAATTTATAATAATAATAATAATAATAAAACCTAAAAATAGATTTATTTTTTTGAAATAAAAATATACACATAATTATATGTACAGACATTTATACAACATTTAAAAATTATTATATATTTTTCTCTCAACACTTATGATATCCAATAAATAAATTAATAAATTAAACGAAAAAAATATATGTTTAAAATGATAGAAGAGATTCAATGATTAAGTCAAAAGATAATGTCTAATGAATATATGTTATTATTATTATTATTATCAGTAATAATAATAATAATAATAATTTAAATAAATAATTAGTATGAAATTAATTACATGTATAATTATTGTTTTGTCAAAAATTATATATATATATATAAATAAAATATAATATATGTTTTTTTAAAAAGTTATTCAGTCTATTCAAAAAAAATTAATTAATTAATTAATTAATTACAATATAATTATTATTAATTACATATTTAATAATTAACTACTAAATAATAAAACACATATAATATAATACATTACTACTGTGTGTATCATATATTCAATGCCTTTATCCGAAAACAATCTGAAAATAAATACAAAAATAAAATAAAATTAGAGACAATAATAAAGTTAGTTATATATTATATGAAATGACAAAAAAATAATAATAATCAGATAAAACATTCAAAAAAAAGTAAATTATAGTATTATTATTATTATTATTATATTTTTTATATACAGTATTATATTAATATAAGTAAATATAGTAATATAATTAAATAAAAAACATTTTATTGTATTACCAGAGTAGATATACATGTATATAAAAGTTATAAATAATAATAATAATAATAAAGTATATAAAAGTTATAAATACTAATAATAATAATTATAAAGTATATAAAAAACTTTTCTTTTTTTAATATATATATATTGATATATCATTATATAATATATTTTCAATTATATATCAATATATATATATATAATAAATATTATATTACAATATAAATATATATTTCAATTATATTGAAGCCATACCTGTTGAATGTGTTTTATTTTCTTTAGTGGTAAAAGTTTTTGGCATTTATTAGATGAAGTACAAGACAATCGACTACTACTACCACTTATTTTGGGATCAATTTCTTTATTATTATTATTATTATTAGTAGTATTTAAAAAATTATTATCTTTTCTTCTTAATAATAATGAAGTATTAATTTCACGTCTTCGCCGTCTTGTTGTCAGCAGATGATGGACAGGAAGAGGTGGTAGTGTATGATAATGATTATGATGAAGAAGAAGAAGACGATGACGAAGAGGTGATGAAGAAACTAATCCAACAACTGGTCTGTCACTACTAGTAGTTGTTGTTGTGGTTATGTCTTCTTCGTCTTCTTGTTCTTCTGTTTCTGTTTCTTCGTCTTCTGGTCTGACACTTCGTTTGCCAATCTTTTTCAAAATCTCTGCATTCACTTGGATCTGATCCTGATTTTCTTTCATCCGCCTGCGGGCCAACTCCAACAGCAATCGCTGTCTTAATACGTCCAACGGATTCACAATCGACAGCTGCGGTCCTTCGCCTCTCTTTTTCAGACTAACACCACCGCCGCCGACGCCGCCGCCGCTGCCGACACCTCTCATGGCATAAAAGTCAAGCAAATGGCGCAACAGATCTGCTTTATGTCTTAACTGGTTGTCATTGTCTTCGTTGTTATGACCACTGATATGGTGCTGATGGTGACTGATCTTGAAGTTTGGATTATTATAATCAATATTATTATAATTATGTGACAACTTTTCCAGCTCTCGGGTCTCCAGTTCTTCAATCAGTCGCGAATTGATTACATGATCGACGGCTTCGTCGTGCGATGAAAACTGTGGCCACAGTTGGCCAAAGAGGGCCGCATTTTCTTCGTTCAGACGATGATGACTGCTGGCTGCGGGTGAACCACCACTACTACTACTACCACTACGACTGCTGGTTCGCGGTATCCATGAATGACTGGTTCCGTCATCAGCGATGGCAACAACAACATCATCATCAGTGTCGGGATTGTCGGGATTAGTTGATTGGGACGACTCCTCAAACAATTCGGGTATTGTTTCCTTGTTTTGTTGTTGTTGTTGTCGTAGTTGTTGTTGTTGTTGTTGTGATAGTTGAAAATTATTGATAATAATAGTCACCACAAATAGATAGGAAAACAATAGAAAGTTTAACGAAAAACATGTCCTCGAAAATAGCATTTTCATCCGTCAATTGAATTAAATTGAAAATAAATATAATTTACACCAAAAAAAWTTTTTTTTTAAAATCAATTAAATGTTATTACAATCATATCGTTGTTAACTTTTAAAAAAAAAATTAAATTAAATTGAAACCAATCAATGTATATATAATTTTTTTTATTTTTTATTTAACAATTGTTTCAACAAAAAAATTTATTAAACTTGTGTTTGATATTAACTATTAATAATTAAACAAACAGTTTAACAGTATATATATGAAAAAAAACGTGACCACAAAATAAAATAAAAAACTTCAAAAAACACAATTCAAAATGTGTTGTATAACCACTTATTTTTTTGATGGTATGATATAACTATAACTAACTAATTATAACTATTATAACTCAATCCAATACAAACAAACAAATAAAATTAACTAGAATATATATATATATATTTAATTATTATTTTTTTTAAATGTGACTTTTTATTGGTTTCGGTCAAAAAAATTTCTATATATTATTATTATTATTATTAAATATAATAATAATTTCTTTCAATTATAAAACTTTCCAACACTTTATATATGAAAAATTTATTGCAATTATTTTATATCATATGTTAAGAGAGAGTAAGAGAGAGAGAGAGAGAGAAAGAGAGAGAGAGAGAGTCTACCGCAAGAAGAATTGGTGTCTGACTTCTACCCCAAACTCTAAAGCAATAGATTCTTCTCTGTCTCTCTCTCTCTCTCTCTCTCTCTCTCTCTCTCTCTCTCTCTCTCTCTCTCTCTCTCTCTCTCTCTCTCTCTCTTTCCCATAAACCATATGCTCTCTCTCTCTCTCTCTCTCTCTCTCTCACACACACACACACACTCACTCACTCTCTCTCATAGGATAATATACATTGCTTTATGGACTCGGAGGCCACACCTATTTGCACATACACTACAACGAAAAACTACAGATTCCTCATCCGATTCTCTCTCTCTCTCTCTCAAACTCTCTCTCTCTCTCTCTCTCTCTCTCTCTCTCTCTCTCTCTCGACAACTCAATTACGAAATTATATATATRTATATATATATATATATATATATATATATATATATATATATATATATATACTGTATGTATGTGTTGTAATCAATTTTGATTATTACTTATTATTGATAATATGATTTTATCGACTATTTTTTTGTTGTTGTTAGGAGTGAATCTATTAAATAATTAATTATTAAACTAAAAAATAATGATTTATAATGTTATTGTACGGTACTATCACTGTAATAATAATAATTATTATTATTATACAATGTAGTATAACATGTACTGTACTAAACTAAAACAATATAAAATTTTTGTTGTTGTTATTATTATTGTTAAATTAACAGGGAAAATTTTCACAATAAATAAATTAATTATTTAGTAACTGTAAAATTTAATGATAGCTATATATACTATATATATATTATTATATATGATATATATATATATATAAACTGTATTACAATGAAATCAGGATGTTTTATGCTTAATAAAATATATATATAAATATTTATTATAAACTATATATATATTATAGTATATAATTACATACAATATATAAAAATTTTGTGAATTTTTTTTTATTAAACTTAAAATTCAATTGAGTTAAATAAACCTTTACAAGGTTAGCTATTTTATTTCTCATTAAAAATATAAAAATATATTGACATTTAATTAAAAATTTTATTTATATATAAATTTTCTATCTAATTGTATGCTAGACTTTTATATATGATTAACAATGATTACAGTAATTTGTAAGTAATGTTATACAATAACAACAACAAAAAAATAACAATTTAAAGTTTAAATATTTATTTTTGAAACTATAATAAAACTAAACTCTATGTAAACTCTATGAGAAAAAAAATTATATTACAATTATATTATAAGTTCAACTATATATATATATATATATATATATATATATAATTTAATTTTTTATTTGTTTAAGTAATTACTTATAAAAAAACTATTTAAAAAAGCAAATACATGTTAACTACTGTATTATGAGTTATAATGTATTAAATAAATTAATGGCTTAATATGTGACTATTAAAATAAAAATTAAAAACTTCAATAAAAAATGTTAATCATAATTATTAAATATTTATATACACTTAATTAGTAGTTTTTTTTAATAGTATCACTATATAAACTAATTAGTTAAATAAAATCATAGTTTAATTTGATTAGATTATTGTTATTATATTATATTAACATTTTAAACATATAGCTTATATTGTGCTAAATTTAAATATTAATATTTTTAAAAACAAATTATTTCATATAAAACTTAAGTTTTGTATATAATTTATAAAACAATATGATTTGTTACTGTTAATAATTTATTATAATAGTTTATTTTAAGCTTAAATTGTAAGTACTTTTTAAATTAAAAAAAATATATATTTAAATAAATAATTATTATATAAAACATTATCCGTATTTTAAAAAAAAGTTAAGTAACTAATTTTGTATTTTTTAAAATAAGCAATTATTTTGTTTAAAATTGTAATAATAGTTATAAGCTTATAAAAGTTTTTAAAATGTGAAATAAATTAAATTATTTATATTATTAGATTAGTTTTATATGCTTTTAATATCTATATATAATATATTTCATTATAATACTAATCACATATTTATTACACATAATATATAAATGTATTTATTTTATTAGATTTTTCAAACAATTTTTTATTTGTAATTTCATACTATCTTACATAAGTAGCTATTATATTATATATATATATAAATATATTTACTGGTAATATACTATAGTAAACTATAAATATATAGATAATATAGGTATTATAATAATATTATTAAATGTATACTACTGTATAAAAAGTTAAGTTAATAAATATCAAATTTTTTACCTAACATTTCATTACATACATAACTACTTAACTACTAATATAAAACTATATATATATTTTATAAAATTTTATTTATCATTTAATGTACTATATATGCTGTATAATAAACAGTAAATAATTTCAATTTACTTACAATTTAATCAATTTATATAAGTATATTATTTTCGTGTTGTTGTTGTTATATAATTCAAATAAAATTTTTGTTGTTGTTATAATTATAAATAAGTTATTTAACTAAACTAAATATCAGTATTGTTTACACTATATATATATATTATTTTTATAATACTAATCATAAGATTTTAATAAAAAATTTATGTATAGATACCTTAATTTATTTATACTGTTAATATATACATGTATATAAATTTATTTTCATTGCTAAAATAAATAAAAATAATTTCTAATGGCATCGTTATAGAGATAAAGATTTTATATACATATATATATTATTACAATACATATGTATATATATATATATATATTATAGTTTATATGTTAAAGCTATTCAATTATTATTTTATTTAGTTATTTATTAATATTATTATTAACACTTAGCACTCACTCACACCTACAACAACATTATATAAATATATAATTAATGTTTTATATAGCGATAAAATGTGTTAATATATAATAATAATAATAACATTTTGTTAGTTTTTTGTGTGTAAAATCTTATACACTGTATATAAAGATAACATTTGTATGTTATCTTTAAAAAAAATAACAAAATTTTATGATAATAAGTTACAAGTATTGTAATTTACTATTATTATTAATACTAAATATTAATAACATTATAAAAAATTCAATAGATATTGATATATACATTTGAAATTGTGTTTTACTTAAATTAACTGAAAATGTATGTATGGGTATAGATATCAGATATATAATAATAATAATAATAAAAATATTATTAATAATTTAATAACTAACTATACATTAAATATATATATATATATATAGTTACGGAATATATATTTATATTATATATAAATATAAAATTTATATATTGGTATATTTAATGTCAAATCTAGTAATAATGTAATCCTCTTATACTACTTATACCGGTATAAAACTATTATATATATATATTGTATATGATTTTCACAGTTATTTTTGGTGTTTATATTAAATATATATATTGTTTGTATGTGTTATCGACACAATAATAATAACAACAACAGGAAATGATAATAGATTTTCAATACTAATGATTATATAAATTATATTATTATAGTTTTGAACTTTAAAATAAGTTATCAGTTATTTTTGTGTGTGTATGTGTGGGATATCTATTGATTGATTTATTTGATTTTATTTATTTTTATTTCATCAAACAAATGAACTAAAAAAACTACTGTAGTATACAATAAAAAGTTTAGTAATATTATTAATATTATATATATTGTATAGCAATTAAAAAATTAATAACCAAAAAAATATAGTTAGTTATACTGGATATTAATAAATTGGTAGAATTTAATTAATACATACATAGAGTATATATATATATATATATATATATATACAGTATTTAAACATTAAGTTTCAAAAAAAAACTTTATTGAATTAAATTTTTATAAATTTTATTTTTATAGTTTAATACTCTATTATATCATATAATTAGCTTATTATTAATAATAATAAAAACTTTAAAACAATTTATTAGTATTAATATTATTTTTTTGTTATTGTAGTAGTAGTAGTAGTAGTAGTAGTAGTAGTAGTAGTAGTAGTAGTAGTAGTTATTATTATTATTGTTCAATATTTTTTTTGGACATTTTTGCCCAAAATGTCAAGTTATTGATGAAAATAGACACTAAAACAAAACAAAACTAAATAAAATACAATATTTATTAGTTTTATTAGTCCATTAGCTTGGATTAGATTTTCATTATTATTATTATTATTATTAATGTTTAGATTTTATTTATTATCCAAACATTATCATCATCAATGATCAAAAAAAAAAAATACTATACACTATAATAAATCAATAGTTATTATTGTTATTATTATGATTTTTATCAATGATTGTATACGATATTATTGTTGTATAACTTTTAAATGTGTTTTTATTTGTGAAAAATATATTTAATTTTTTTTTTAATAAACAGTATAGTGTTTTAAAATAATTTATAAATATTTAAAACAAATATTAATTAAATATATATGTATTATATTTACTATACATTACATTATAGTTCATATGAATTGATTGATTAATTAATAAAAATTGATTTAATTAATTACCTAAAATTATCAATAATTGTTTATCATTACAATATATATATATATATATATTATGTGTTTAATTAAATTAATAGTGTAATATTGCTAATTATAAATATGTTTAATAAATTATTAGTATAAACTATAAATTATATATAAATTATCGGTTATTATCACCAATACATTTGATTTTTATTAATAATTAAATTTCAATAAAAAAATTAAGTTAAATTAAATTAAAATTTGTTTGTTACTAAGCATATATATAATTTATATATATATATATATATATATATATATATATATATATAGATTAATTTAAATTAATTGTGTAGTAATTATATATATATATATAAACTGATTGAATGGCAAATATATTTAAATAAAATTATGGTTTAATTAGATTAACTGTTAATAAACAAAAATTGAAAAACAAAAATTATATTGATAACTTTTCGTAATCATAACTTATTTTAATTAACTTTTAGTAATCATAACTTATTTAATATAGATATATTGAATATGATACAATATTACTCAAAGTTAACATGTATATTTTTTTGTTAAAAAAATTAAAATTATCTATATTTTGTTGTTACTATGCATTTATATACTAATACTAATAAACTTTTATATATAATGATTAAAAGTTTATTTATTTTCTTTAAAAAAATTGTTTAAATAGTTAACAACAAAAATAATATACTTTTTCTTAAACAATATATAATAATAATAATTGTTTTAATTAATTAATTGCTTAATATATGATTTATAAATATATTGAATTCATATATAAACTAAATTGTAAGTAATATTTAAATTTATTAATTTTTATTTGTTATATATATATATATGTATATTGTATTTATATAATGTTTTTGCAATTAATACTTATTATATCAAACAAACAACAAAAATATTTGATTAGAAAAATTGTCATCAAATATTAAATACATTAAATAATGTATTAGTATTTATTGGATATACAGTATATATAATATACATGTATATATAAAATGGTAAATATTATTACATTAAATATGTAAATAAAAATAAAAAGCATATAATATATTACTGTTTATTTACATGTATAATATTAATATTGTTGATTATAATGATATATATTAATCACTAATTAAACATTAATATATTTATTTATTTTTTGTTTTGTTTACAAAATAGGTAAACTAGATTTTTTGTGGATAAGTAACTGGATGAATTTATTTTAACTAACTTATTAAACTTATTAATTATTGGATTTAATTAGTAATACTGTATGATTTAATATTTTAGTATTTTAATAAAATTATATTTTTAGCAATATATATATATATATATATATATATATAATAATATTAATAATAAAGTTTATAATTAACTCGTATATATATATTTATGTTTCATTAAAAATTTATTTATTTTCCAATTTTTTATTTAGGAAAAAATTTAATTCAAACTAAATTTTTAGATTTTGTTTCTAAAAATATATATATAATTAATTTAGATATTGTTTTTATTTATTAAAAATACTGGTCTCAAATATTTTGTAACTAATTTATTATAACTTATATATTTATATTTATATAAACAGTATATATAGTGTATGATATAATGAAATATATTTTATTTTTGTTTATTTAGTAGAAATGTTTTCATATTTCCCATTAAATATGTCATAAATAATAATAATAATTAAAATATAATTATTATGCAAACTTAACATCACATATATATATATTAGATTTTTATAATATAAAACTACTTAATGTACTTAAAAATTTTATTTTGCTTAAATTAAACAATTTTTATTAAAAAGTTTAGACAAAAATTATCAAATTGACAATTAAAATATACTTAAAATTTAATTTAAAACTAAAAATAATTTACGTTTAAAATATTAGTATAGGTTTATTAAAAGCATTTAAAATAAAAATAACAAAAATTTTAGTTTTAATTTGATATTTAGATAAACTATATATATATATATATATATATATATATATATATATATATACCGGTATATATATTTGATTAAAATTATTGGCAATTAATTGTTTAAACAATTGTTTTGTTTTTGTATTATAAATAAATATTGTTTAATTTTTTAACATTAATATAACAATTTTTTTAAAAAATTATTTCAATTAATAATAAATATATTAATGTTTTTCCTTATAGTTGACTAATAATAATAATATTATTGTTATTATAGACTAAAATAAATTATTATTAAATTTTATACCTAAAAAAATGTTGTGAAACAAAATAATAAAATCAATAAATCAGTGATCAATCATTTAAATGTTAAATGTAAAAGTCATTTAAATGATTAAATAAAATATGTTTTGATTTTTTTTATTATTATTATTAACAAAATAATGTTATTTTTAATCTTAATTAATAAATTAAACAAAATAGAAAAATATTAAAAATTTATTTATAGAAATATAAGCTAAAAATATATTCAATTAGTTTATTAAAAAAAACATAGTTTTTAAAGTTTATAATTGAAAATTGTTTATCTATTAAAATTAGCCATGCTTAAACATTATTATAATCACAATCAATCATATATTTTTTGATTAATAAATTCATAGTAATAAAAATGCAGTTTTTATTATTATTAATTAATTTATTTATTTATTTATTTATTCAATATTTATAAATTAATTTAAATTACAGTAATCTATTATTATTAAAAAATTTAATTTACAATAATTATATAATTAATATAAACAATTGATTTATGGATAAGTAAAAAAAATTAATTGTTAATTAAATAATTAATAGTTTTATAAATTTATTTAACTAATTAGTTAACATTTGATGAGATCATTAATTATTTATTTATTAAATAATTTATTAATAGATATAAAAAATGATAAAATTATTTTAATTATTGTAATAAAATTAATAATTTTTATAAATAAAAATAACAAAAAAAAATATTTGAAATTATTTTTAAAAAACAATTATAAATTTGTAAAATGTGTCAAAATAATTTATAAAACACTTGTAAATTATTTACAATATATATATATATATATATATATATATATATATATATTAATTGTAATAATTAACAATATAAAAAACCAAATTTTATTAATTATATTTACACATATTAAATAATTAAATAATAATAATTAAATTGTTTAAAATTTATTGACAATTTTGTAAACATATAACATATATATATATATATAATATTTATAAAATGATAAATTTCCATATTTTTGTAGTTGTTTAATGTTTATCATAATATATTATTTTATTTTATTTAAAAAAATTAAAAATAAATAATTTAATTACAAAATTTATTAACCGATTGCTTAAATGATTTTACCTGTAATTATGGTCAACAATAAGTACCTAAAAAAAATAAATGTAAAACAACTAATCAAAGCAAGTATTATGTCTATTATTTTGTCGATAATTTTTATTTTATTATTATTTTTTAATTATTATTTTTAATCATTTTTAAAAAAAACAGCAATTCATCAAACAGTTTGTCCAACAATAGAGAGGCGACAATAATACCGAAATAATGTTTAAAACTATTCAATTGATTGATTGATTGACGACAACACCTGTGAAACCAAAAACCCAGTTATGATTACAGCAATGGATATAAGCTTTCAAATGACTAATAATATAAAAACAATTAATTAATTAATTAATTAATTAAATTTAATTGATTGATTGATTCAGACAAGTATTGCTATTTGTTTTTTTTGTTAGCAATTATCTAATTATAGGTATATCTATATATAGTTAACTAATTAATAAAAGCTAATTATTTATTGATTATTTTGATTATACTCTATATATATGTTAAATAATGATTTTAATTTTAGGTTTTTTTAAAAAAATTTTTTAAGTTAATATTTTATAATAATATATATATCATTATATATAAATAGATATACAAATAATAATATACTGTATAATAAAAGTTTTATTATAATTCAATTGTTTAATTAATATTATTATAAATTATAATAAATATTATTATTTTTTATTACCAAACAAAAAATGATTTGTAAATATTCTTTAATTATAATCAAAAAAAAATTTAATTAATTTTTTTTTTATTTAGTTTTAATACTACTGTTAAATAATAATTATGTGCTAGGTTAATTTTTTAAAAACATTTTTTAAAAACTGTAAAAAATTAATTGACCCAAAAATTATCTAATTATATAAATCTTTATAATTATAATAATTATTATAAGTAATAAAAAAAACGCTTTTGAAATGCATGGCTAATATGGCTCCTCTCGGAGAGAGAGAGAGAGAGAGAGTATGAGAGAGTAATACAGACACTTAGATATACAGAAAGTTCATATACAGTGTCCATTAGATACAGATTTTTAGGTTTTTTTTGTTCATTAAAGTAGTTTTTTTTGGTTTCATTAATAAAGACAAAGTAGTAATTATGATATCAACAAAAAAAATTGATTTATTTTTATTTATTAATCAAATGATAGAAAATATTGTTTACAATCATTCATATCATATATATAGTCATAAATAGACTTTAGATTAGCATTTGTTATATATATAATGTTTTTTAAAAAATATTTCATTAGTTAAATAGTTATTATAAATTTTGTTAAAATATTTTTTTTTGAGAGAGAGAGAGAGAGAGAGAGTACACACAAATTGCAATTATACAAAATATATGGGTTATTAATATAACAAATTGTTGTCTAAAAAAACATTTTTAAATGATTTTTTTGTTGTAGAAAATGAATGCTTGAATGCGAGACTATAACGGACACCAACAGTGTCGGGACAGTCGGTCCCTAAAAAAAACCTGAAATACGTAAGCATTGTTTCATAACTCATAGTATGATAATAGTCGGGTAGTCGTGTCCTCCCAAGTGATCCTCAAAAAAAACTACCGAAAAAAATATCGATCTGATTTAAAAAACACGAGTCCAACGGTGTGTCCATACAGTCGAAGGCGCCGTCGACTTACGTATGTCTTCAGAGACATCCAGTCATCGATGGTATGCTTGAAATGAAAACCCATTTCTACCTCAAGTATCAACAAAAAAAAACATTACAATTGTCTTTAAAATAAAACAAATAACAAAATTAAACCCTTATTTTGGTTTCATTGTAGAATTGATGTGAAAAATATTTGTCTAAATTTTTTTTATTAAACAAAAAATAAATTTTTAGATTTTTTTTTTGAGTTACTTTTATAAGTAAATTAATTAAATTAAATCTAAAATTACTGAAAAATTGTTGTCCAAATGTATGGATCAATTGCATAGTAACTTTGAATATAGTTTTGAGTGACCTCTGGTTCTTACCGTTGAAAACACTGCTAACAACTTCGGGAAAATGTTTCGGGAAATTATTAATTGATTCAAATTGGGTTTGAATTGTTAACTAAATTAAAAAAAAACAAAAAAATAAATAAAAATAATAAAAACAAATTGCACTCATTGTGTGTGTATGTATGTGTATGTATGTATGTATGTGTGTGTGTGTGTGTGTGTGTATATATATGTGTATGTATGTATGTGTATGTATGTGTATGTATGTGTATGTATGTGTATGTATGTGTATGTATGTGTATGTATGTGTATGTATGTGTATGTATGTGTATGTATGTGTATGTATGTGTATGTATGTGTATGTATGTGTATGTATGTATGTATGTGTATGTATGTGTGTGTATGTGTATGTGTATGTATGTATGTGTGTGTATGTGTGTATGTATGTATGTATGTATGTATGTATGTATGTATGTATGTATGTATGTATGTATGTATGTATGTATGTATGTATGTATGTATGTATGTATGTATGTATGTATGTATGTATGTATGTATGTATGTATGTATGTATGTATGTATGTATGTATGTATGTATGTATGTATGTATGTATGTATGTGTGTGTGTGTGTGTGTGTGTTTGATATCATATAATAAATTAATTTTTATTGATAATAATTTTAGCAATAATTTTAATAAAATATTAATAGTTTTATTTTTTTTAATTAATTGAACTCAAATTAATTAATTAAATTAAATCTAAAATTACTGAAAAATTGTTGACCAAAATGTATCGATCAATTGCAATGAAACTTTTGAGTATAGTTTTGAGTGACCAACACTTCGGGAAAATGTTTCGGGAAATTATTAATTGGATTCAAATTGGGTTTGAATTGTAAACTAAATTAAATAAAAACAAATTGTACTCATAGTGTGTGTGTTTTTGATATCATATTATAATTTTAGTAATAATTTTAATAAAATATTTTTTTTTTTTTGAATAAATGTATTATCATTAATAACAGTATTGAACTAATCTGCTAATTGTATTAAAAATTATTGGATATATTTTTTTTGTTAGGGAATGGGATGTAATGAGAGAGAGATAGGAGTATATACCTAACAATTTCCAGATATACCGTCTCTACTATCCATCCATACGAACCAATTTTGCGGCAAATACTTGAACCGAACTGCCCATCGATAAGACAACTATCGACGCATTGATTACTATTATATCTAAAATACAAAAAAAATACAAAAAGAGATTACATTTAATAAAAATAATTTTTTTTGTTATTAAAAAATAATGATATTTATTATTAATAATTATTACATTAATAGTCAATATATTAATTGATTATTAACTCCCTCTTTCTCTCATTAAATATATTAATATTAAAATGTATTGATTTTAGATTATATATAAATTTATATATATTTAAAATACTAAACTAATTTAACTATTTTTAAATAATTTTGTTGTTGTTTGAAAAAAACTAATTTACATTTTAGTATTATATAAATACTATGACTAAAAAAAAACATTAGAAAATGATATATAAATTTAATAAAATAATAATAATAATAATAATAATAAATAATAATAAATAAATAAATCATAAATAAATAAAATAAATAGTAAATATCTATAAATTTTATTATATATTACATAGTGTCAAATATTGTACATTGGGTATATTTAATGCAATAAATTTTAAAGTAAAAATTATTAATAATTATAAAAAAATAAAAATATTTTCATTTAAGTAAAAGTATACCGAAAATTATAATTTATGTAAATAAATAAAATAAAAAGTTTTGATACAATAATAATAATAATAAAACATACATAAATAATAATTGTTTGAAATTAAAATTAATTAACTAATTTACTTAACTTTTTAACTAACAAACAAAAACAAAAAAAATAATTACTAATAAAAAAAACAAACAAACAAAAAAAGTATCATGATTATTTTTTATATTAGCAAATAATATTTTAACCTTTTTTTTATAAATTTTTTTTTTATTTAAATAATCAAGGTCAGGGTTTCTATTTAAAAAAAATTAAATCATCAATACTATCATCAATTTACTATTAAATATATTTGTATTGATAGTAAATTATGAGTAAAAAAAAATTGGGTATAAATACTAAAAATTTTATTTTATAATATTAAACTAACTATTAATAATAATAATAAACTGCAGCCAAAAAATCACAGGGCTCAGCCGGGATTTGAACCCGGGACCTCTCGCACCCGAAGCGAGAATCATACCCCTAGACCACTGAGCCTAACTTACATTGTTTGTGTGGATATATGTTAGCTATCGATGGACACCCACTATATAGTTGTTATTATTATTATTGTATTATTTTATTACTATTATTACTATTACTGTACTGTAGAGCGCATGTTATATATATATATACGGGATATTTCAATAGACATGTTGTTTGTAATATAGTTATTAAACTGTAAAATAAAATTATTATTATTATAATCATTACCATCGATAACCAAAAACACGTGTTTATCATTTGATCACCCATTGAATTGATCCACAATTGTCACTAAACAACTACAACATAAAAGTTAATCAATTAATTTAATTAAATTTTTTTTAAGGTAAGCATTGAATTGTGTGCATAAAAAATGTCTATTAATTTATAATATATTATATAATGATTGATATATTCATATATACTGTACCTATGATTATAGAAAATTTCAATTTTTAAATTACCGATCAATTTAATTAAATGCCGGCCATCGGTGGTAACGTTTACGGTCAACAACATCGGTCACAGCCGTCGTGTTGGGATCGAGTCAAGTATGGCTTTGCAATGGGAATGTGTGTCGGCGTCGCTTCCGGCGGTGTTTTCTGCGGTATTAACGCACTCAGGTATGTGTGTCTGTATGTATGTATGTATGTGTATGTATGTATGTGTCTGTATGTATGTGTATGTATGTATGTGTCTGTATGTATGTGTCTGTATGTATGTGTCTGTATGTATGTGTCTGTATGTATGTGTCTGTATGTATGTGTCTGTCTGTATGTGTCTGTCTGTATGTATGTATGTGTCTGTATGTATGTATGTATGTATGTGTGTGTCTGTATGTATGTATGTGTGTGTCTGTATGTATGTATGTGTGTGTCTGTATGTATGTATGTGTGTGTCTGTATGTATGTGTGTGTCTGTATGTATGTGTGTGTCTGTATGTATGTATGTATGTGTCTGTCTGTGTGTATGTATGACTTACCACTGGTCGATCACACCAATTGATATGACATCCCATATATATAATAATATATATATAAATATATATATATATATTTCATACCATTTCTCTCTCATTCCTGATCACAGGTTAGGACTTCGTGGCCGTGAATTACTGACATCGATGGCCAAAGTGATGCTTCAGGGCGGCGGTACTTTTGGCACTTTTATGTCCATCGGAACGGCCATTAGGTGCTGATATGATGATATATATATATATATAGTTTTTTTGTGGATCAGATAATTAGGTTAATTAACAATAATTATCCGTAATATTACATTACATACCCTTTTTTTACCGTACATTTTAGCTTAAAATTAATAGTATAGAAGTTACAGTCAAATACAATAATTTGAAATATTATCGATTAAAATATATTAAATAAAAAATAAATAATTGATTACAAACTTATATATATTAATATATTATTTACAACAACAAAAATTTTTAATAAACTTTATTTTATTTAAACTTAACAACAATTTATTTTTATTATTTTAACCGGATAAAATTTTATTTTTTTTATTGACACAGTATATAATATACGGGGTAATGCCATAACAAATCTAATTTCATACAACTGTCCTCAAAATTATATTATTATTATTATTATAATTATTTATCATTTTATTATTGTTGTTATCATTATAAATATGGTTCAATTCGTGTCAATTTCTTATATTTGCCCACAAGTTCAGGCAATTGATAGGCTATAGTGATGTCTAATTTATCGATAGGACAGCCCTTAAAATAGGAACAGGTAGACGTCAATGGCTTGAAATCAATCAATGGATTTGATCTGATAATAATGATAATAACAAAAATTAGTTTATAATTATTATTTGACGACAAATTATTTTTTTTTAAATACCTAAAGAACTCTCTGTAAACTCCGGGATCCGGTAAATCATATTTGGATATATTCTGCGACTGTCCCAACGCGGCGCCGCTATAGACACGATATTTCAATGGATTTTCGGTTATATCAATAGCCAATTGTCGGGAACTGGCGCCGAACGTAAAGAAGCCCTTGTTTTTGTAATAGGTTGACAAATAGCAGTCGATTAGTTTGGCGTGATTGCGCACACGTACGGCGTGCCGGCGTATGGCCGCAACGCGCGACTCGACACGCGATATGCCGCTGATTTGATTGGACAGATCCTTGAGCCACGAAACTTCCTGGTCGTCGATGAACGGGTCGTATACTTGTTGTGGAACCGCTAAGATATAATTGACAGACAAATTAATATTTGATTAGAGAGAGAGAGAGAGAGAGAGAGAGAGAGAGAGAGAGAGAGAGATAAGGAGGGGTAGAAAGAGGGGTAGAGAGAGAGAGAGATAGGGAGGGATAGAGAGAGAGAGACGGATAGAGAGAGAGAGAGAGAGAGAGACGGATAGAGAGAGAGAGAGAGATAGGGAGGGAGAGAGAGACGGATAGAGAGAGAGAGAGAGAGAGAGAGAGAGAGATTAATCACTAACTGGTTAAGGCATACACTTGTGGCGCCCTTTCCGATGGCATAATTGGCGACAAAATCCACAATAGCTGACCGATCATTGTTACCATTTGCGAGTGAGACAACTGATCCGATTTGCTTAATATGAATCTGACATCACGTCCTGACAATACAGTAATAATAATAATAATTTAGATTAAAATTATTAGATTAAAAATTATTATAATAATAATAATAATACCATCTATTATATAATGACAAACTAATTATATGTTTTAATATTGTTAAATAAAATAATTTTAATATTTTATAATTTAATTTGTGTACTATAATATTATGATATATACTACTAAAAATATACCGGTATAATATTAGATAAATAAAATAAACTAAATATATAATTTTTTAAAGTAATTAACTTTTTTTATATAAATCTAACTATGTTTAGTTAGGTATGTAAATTATATACTGGTAATTAAGTATATAATGCTTGTTTTTTAATTTAATTAAATTACCCTACTTACTTACTAATTTGTCATCAATTTATAATTTATTTTAATAAATATAAAATATAAAATTTAATGAAAATAAATCTAAACTTGATTATACAATACGTACTATACTGTATGTTATTGATAATAAATTTAACTAATTATATCAAAAAATATATCAAATATATTATAGTTTAGTTTATTAATTATCTATTTTTTATTAACTAATTTTTATTTATTAACTAATTTTAGTAATAATAATATGATTAATAAACCTCTTAATTGTTCAATAAGTGATTTTAGTTGATGTGATAGTTGCAGTTGTGTGACATCGATGACAATATAGATGACATCACTTCTATCTATAAACCATTGATAGACATCGTTATCAATTCCCGGTTGACTTAATGTTCCCGTTTTGCTAATTTGGTCCACAAGTCCTGGACTATCAATGATTGTCATCTAATTTTTAAAAATAATAATAATAATATGGTGTATATAAAAAATCAATCAAAATCACTAAAATGATAAAAAAAATAAATGTTAAACATAGATGAGATATCGATATATACTGTTATAAGATAAGTATTTATAGCAGGGTTGCGAAAGGTTTTTCGATCTCAGTGGGTAGGTATAGGGGGGGGGGGGGTAAAATATCAAAAATCTCGAAATAGCTTGGGAAGGTATAGGGGGGGGGGGTGTGATCAATTTTTATTGCAATTTTAAACGACAATTTTTGCCAAATTTGAGTAAATTTCCAATAAATTTCCATTAAATTTCCAATAAATTCCCAATAAATTGCCAACAAATTCCTAATAAATTCCCACTAAATTCCCACTAAATTATCATTAAATTCACATTAAATTCCCACTAAATTCACACAAAATTCGTATTAAATTCCCATTAAATTCTCTATAAATTCCCTATAAGTTCCCTATTTATTCTGTTTTATTTAACGGTTCGGTTTTAGATTACAATTTAATTATTTTATTTTTGTTATCGGTTTTCGGTTTAAATCTTCATATTTTTAATTTTTTCAATAAATCTAATCCTCAAGGTATCCTCAAATATCTCATCCATGGTTTACATTATTTATTAAAAAATGTTTTTTTAATAAATAAATATTAAAAACCTTTTGCAATAATTTGATAGGCATTTGATGGGCTTCGATGTAATGGTCGAGAAATTGTTGGCCAAATTGTTGAAGACTGGAGAACATATGGTCGGCGGACAGTTCGGTAGGGCTCAGTCGGGTATAGTTGTCTCCATAGCTTAATACCGAAAAATGCGGATACGATGTCTGCAAACCTTTTAGTTATTTATTTTTTTTTTTTTTGAATAAACAAATATTTTTAAAACAGATAAATAGATAAATAAAATTTAAATAAACAAAAATTGCAAACAAATTATTTTTGTTAAAAGTACTTATTTGAGTTATAAATATATTTTTTTTTGAACACACATTTGTGTAAAGTTTTTAAATTTTTTTTATATTATTAACCGTTAAAGTAAACTATTTATATATTATTGTGTGTGTATTTGTGTGTATGTATGTGTGTGTATGTATGTGTGTGTATGTATGTGTGTGTATGTGTATGTATGTGTGTGTAAATTGTAATTAAAATTGTAATCTCAATTTATTGTCGATGTCAAGCTGTTAGAGTAGATTATGTTAAGATAGATTAGGTGTGGGTGAGGTGGGGGAGGGTATGGGTTAGATTAAAATAATTGTTTTAGAAAGTTTTAAATCAGATATTTTTTAACATATATAGCATATAAATTTATAACTTTAAAGTATTGTGTATATATATGATATAATTAATAAAAAAGAAATCTAGTAGTAAAATAAATTATAATAATTAAAAAAAATAAATGATATTATTATTATTAATACTAGTAATTATTATTACCGGTATTCAATTGCATAGGACTCGAGTCGATGCCGAGTAAATAGTTAACCAATGATGTCTTTCCGCTGGATTTGCCGCCTAATAACAGTACCTTTGGTTTGGCAAACAGTTCGGCATCGCTGTGAGGCGGGGGTTGGGGTGGGGTTAGAGACATATAAGGTTAGACATAAATTTATATACATATATATATATATATATATATATAATTTATAAAATCAAATACGTTATCAATCGTGTAGTTATATATCTATATTTGTAGATCATTTCCAATGGTTTTACTGACGACTCGTACAGTCGTTTCAATTCACGAAATATCGATAAAATCAGATTCTGTTCGCTAGTGTCCTAAATAAATGATTGGATTTTTTGTTTAAAAACAAATATTCATAAAAAAAATTATTAGGTGTTGTCGTCGTTGTTGTTGTTGTTGAGACATACCTCTTGGGATCCAATCTCGTAGACCCTAAGTATGTCATCGATATGAGCTCTGGAGCGAAGTTCAATCTTTTCTTTTTCTTCTTCAGCTTCTCCTTCTTCTCCTCCGTCTTCCTCCTCTTCATCCTCTTCTTTATCATTAGTTTTATCAGTCTTTTCGTTGTCGCTATTATTTTCCTCATCTGATCCACTCTTGACTGCTGCGGCTGCTGTTGTTGCTGTCGGCGGCACTTCTTTGTTTGTCGTCGTCGTTGTCTTAGCTTCAGCAGCAACAGCAACAACGGCCTCACGTTTGACATTATGTTTGTTGTTGTCGTTGTCGTCATCGGGTTTTAATTGATTATTATTATTATTACCAACATTTGTGTCCACGTGTTCTTCCTCTTCTTCCTCCTCCTCCTCATCCGGTTCTTGACTTTCTTCTTCTTCTTCTTCATTGGTTTTCTGATCAATATTTTCATTACTTTTTGGATTTGGATTGTCGTCGTCGTCGTCGTTGTCGTCGTTATCATCGCTATTGTCTTCACTATTGTCGCAATTAGTTTCTTCTTCATCACTATTATTGTCTACTAAATTATTTTCATTGTCGTCGTCATCATCATCAGTGTCATGGTTTTTGCCATCTCTTGAATGACCAATTTCTGAATCATTTATAAAAAAAAATTAATACAATATATAAGGTATAGTATTGTATATATAGAGGACAGTTAGGTGACTACCGACCGTTGGAATGATCCCAGTATTGTCTAAGAGCTTCGTCTACCACTTCCTTGCATTTGACTTTTGTTTCATCATTTTGTTTAACTCTTGTCAATCCATATACTGGTTCTGATATTTTTAAGTTTTTTTTACCGAAAAAAAAAATTGTTTAAAAATATATATTAATAAAACATAAATAATTAAAATACTAAATGTAAAAAATAAAATAAAATAAATGATTTGTTTGTTTATTGTTAATAAATTATTCACTCATTCATTCATTCATTCAATCAAATAAAAACCTTATGGCTTACATATATTTAAAAAAAAATTTCAAATAAACATTAAAAAAAAGTTTTGTGTTTTTTTGTTTTTATTTAAAAAAAAGTATTAGTTATATAACAAACAAAAATTATTATTATTATTATTATTATATATACATATGTTTTTAAATAGTGTAAACAATATTTAATTAGCTACCATATAACCAAGTTAACTATAATAATAAAAAACTTGTTAGTGAAATATAAAAATTATATGTAGTTTTTAGCATTTTTAAATATTTTTATTATATTTGTCAATTATTTTGCATTAATATTATCATTATTTTTTTTAATTATGTTTATAAATATATTCTGTAAATAGCGTATAGACATTACATTATAAATATACAGTATATATATATGTAGGTTATATACACTACACACTAATAGTTTTAGTCAATTTAAAAGATATTTTTAAATCCATATCAATGCAATAAATTAAAGACAATTTGTTAAGAGTAAGTGAAAATGATTTTTTTTTAAAAACTGTTTCAGTAGTGTATAATACAAAAGATTTTTATTAAAAGCAAAATTTAAATACACATACACACACACACATACATACACACACATACACATACACATACACATACACATACACATACACATACACATACACATACACATACACATACACATACACATACACATACACATACACATACACATACACATACACATACACATACACATACACATACACATACACATACACATACACATACACATACACATACACATACACATACACATACACATACACATACACATACACATACACATACACACACATACACACACATACACACACATACACATACACATACACACACATACACATACACATACACACACACATACATATATATATATATTTATATATATAAACCACATACGTTATGATTATTTTTAGACAATTAAAGTGAGTCTATGTCTATGTCATTGAGTTAGCAAAATAATGTTGGCTCTAAAGTTAGCAATAAAAAAAGCCATCCCAATGGATATGTGATGTTAAACCAAAATGTGATGCTCTAAATATATGATGGAAAGGGGGGGTTATTATAGCCTGTCCTCTCTCTCTCTCTCTCTCTCTCTCTCTCTCTCTCACTCTCACTCTCTTTCTTTCTCTCTCTCTTTCTCCACATATAGCCTATCCTTATAAAGAGTATACACATCAGAGATCATACATTTTTTTAATACAACCTTTGATATGATCTTTGCAATTGAAAATATTATACTGTATATACAACAACAACAACAACAACATAGTAGTATACAATAATATTTTAGCATATTTTTTGTGGTATAATAAATTTATTTGATTTTAGCTAACCACACACACACACAAATTATACAATTATACTAACAATAAGTAATTATACAAACATTTAATTAATTATTAAACTCAAACACATTTTACACACACACACTTGAGTTTTATACACACAAAATATATATATCTATATATTTAACATACAGTAAATAAATAAATAAATAAAATAAAATACTTACTATAATAATAATCAAAATGAATTGTCGATAAATAGATGAGTAAAATTGTGACACTTATGAAATTATGCATATTTTTTAAGCTCAAAAATATTTATTTATTATTTTTTTAAATAACTATTTATATATATATATATAACTATTAAATAACTATTTAGTCGGTTGCGGTTTAGTAGTATCGGTGTGTGTGTGTGTGTGTGTGTGTGTGTGTATCGGATGACCGACCTATTGAAAAGTAATAGCAGACTATAATAATAATAATAATAATAATAATGACTAAAATGTGTTTAACACACAAACATATTGAAGCCGCGACTTTGATATAAATTTTTTAATTTTAGAGACTCTCTCTCTTTCTCTCTCACTCACTCTCTCTCTCTCTCTCTCTCTCTCTCTTTCTCTCTCTAATGTTTGAGTTGAATCTACTATTAGTTTAATCAAATTACACACAACTATAATACATATACACATCACATCACATCACATCACATCACATCCCATCGCATCCACATTACATTACATCACTATATAAAACACCCCATCATCTCATCACTAGTATATCACATACCGGTACCGACTCTATAGTAATATTCCCATTACTTTTACATTACTTGTATGTAATTGAGTGCAAAATTTTGTATAAATATTTTTTAATGTTAGGGTTTCAAAAGCTGTATATTATATTAAGTGAACTCCATATCCAATATATATTTACTAGTACCGTAAAATCTTGGATATAAGTCGATCTGGTGTATAAGTCGCAGGTCATTTATTGATAAAAATTATAATAATTTTGTTGTATAAGTCGCTCCTCATGTATAAGTCGCACAACTTTTTAATAAACTGTAACTCATGTCCAGGGGTTTTAAGAAAATAAATGCCTGCTCTGGCAATGTCTAAATAGATGCCATAAATGCCTTTCATTTTGGGCATCTATTTTATTTGCCTGCCAATTTAAATTGCTAAAAAGCAACTGTATTTATAAAAATAATCTAATTTAGTGTTTTAACGTGTTAATTAAATTTACAGTTAATTTACTTATTTCCAATAATATTACCTTTTAATTAAAGGTATACAAAACAAAAATACAAGCAAATATATTATAAAAACAATGTTTTATAAATTAATTAATAATATAAAATTAAAATAATAGGTGTCACCACCTGAAAATAGATGCCCAGGGCATGGCAGAGGCAGGGCAGGCATTTGGCAAAATTGGCATCTATTGTTTATGCCTACCATTTTTAAAACCCTGCTCATGTCATATGTAGTCAATTGTTTGATATCATTAAACAAAATGGTAAGACATTCTTACACAGCAGCGAAGAAGTTGGAAGTGATTGCTTTTGTGGAGACTTTTAGAAATTTATTTTATATTTTTTGAATTTTTTTATGTATAAGTCGCAGGTCTATATTTTTAATCTAGATCACTTTTTTTTGTTGTATAAGTCGCGACTAATACAATAGATTTTACGGTAATATATATTAATAAAATATTTATTATGCACACACAAAATAAACAGTGTTGCCAGTTATCAACAACAAATTGAACAACTTTTATCATTTATATATAGTCATTATATCATAAAATTTATGCCAATTATTAAATATTAAAATAAATTAATAAAACTTTAGTCAAAAATTAAAAAATCTTAAATTTATAACATTGTTTTATATGTTTAAACCTTAAACAATTAATATTTATATTAAATATAAAGTTTATACTATTTTTTGTTGTTGTTGTTATTTGTAATTATATGAAATTAATTTTTTGTTTTCAACTTTTACCAATTTATCAACAAAAAAAATAATTATTTAGTTTAGTAAATATAATTAATTAAAAAAAAACTATTTAGTAATGATATTAAATGTCAAATTATAAATAAACATTTAATTTTAAAATTTTAAATAAAATACAGTATTACCACCAAATAAAAAAAATTTTTGTTTGAAATACAATATTCTTTTATTATCTCATTTTTTTACAATCAGATAATTTTCAAAATATTTGTTTTTAATTTTATTTTAAATTCAACATTAGAAAAAAACAGTATTTATATATATATTTATATATATATATATAATTTATAAACACAATTTCTGTTTAAAAAGTAAATAATGAATTATTATTAATATATATATATATATACTGTATAATCAACCAAATAAAACACAAAATTAAATAATATATCTCTCATTACAACATTATTGCCTAATAATAAATAATAATAATAATAATAATTATAATTATTATTATTTATTTATTTTTTTATTACACTCAAAATCAGTTCAAAACTTTTACTTAAATATTATGTGTTGTCTTGAGGTTTGTGTCGCGTCTCTGATAACCAAATAAAAAGTTTTTTTTGTTTGTTGTGAAATCTCTCTCTCTCTCTCTCTCTCTCTCTCTCTCTCTCTCTCTCTCTCTCTCTCTCTCTCTCTCTCTCTCTCTCTCTCTCTCTCTCTTTCTCTCTCTCTCTCTCAATGGGAGACCAATTGTGCAGATTATAAGCTCCCAAATTGAGATCACACTCTCAACAGTGTATATTTACTTATCCTATCATATTTTTTTTGCCTAATAATCATCTATTGGATGCCATCTGTATATACAGTATATTCTGTATATACGTTATATATATATATATAGTATTGTATTATAAAATTGAAGGCAAAATTCATATATTATTATTATTATTATTATGTGGACATCATTGACTTGGATTGTGTGGACATCATCATCGACTCGGATGGCTGTGAATCGGTTTTCATTGCCAAATCCTGGATCACCTCCTGATAGATGACACTATCGATGTTTTGGCCCAACATATAAACTATATATATATATATATATTATTTGATTATATAATTTTGTATCAATCAAGTAATCAATTAACAGATACAAACCAAGAAACCAATCGCCGATTGATGTCCGCCGGACAATGGTATGCAAGTGATCCAATTGTGACAATCGGAACCTCATATTAAGTAGATATACCCGAACGGGCGGACAGGCAATGATAACCAAACGAAATACGATAACTATGACGGTTAGGGCGGTTAACAATAGAAACCAAAACCATATGAATATATAGATCTTTTCGTTGATGATATTCAATGGCAGTAGACATAGGGCATCGATGGTCTCGATGTTGGCCGACGGACCGTATTTATAGAAACGACATTTGGTTACTCTCGGAAATATCCGGATCATCGGATCTATACGTTCTTCTAAAATATATATATATATGTGAACAACAAAACCAAAAAAAAAAATAATAATTTCAGTTTACGATTACAGCTATGGTTCAGTTGGGGGCTGGGGGTGCTGGTGGTACGGGTTACTACGGGTCGTACGGGTTACTACGGGTTACTACGGGTTACTACGGGTTACTACGGGTTACTACGGGTTACTACGGGTTACTACGGGTTACTACGGGTTACTACGGGTTACTACGGGTTACTACGGGTTACTACGGGTTACTACGGGTTACTACGGGTTACTACGGGTTACTACGGGTTACTACGGGTTACTACGGGTTACTACGGGTCGTACGGGTTACTACGGGTGGTACGGGTAGTAGGGGTGGTAGGGGTGGTAGGGGTAGTACGGGTGGTACGGGTTACTACAGGTGGTACGGGTTACTTCGGGTGGTACGGGTTACTACGGGTTACTACGGGTCGTACGGGTGGTTATTGGGGTTGGATTACCTTGGTCAAGTTGGGCAAATTCAATAACTTGTAGACCATAGGTCAGGAATTCGCCGTCAAAAAACTTGTCCAACATATACATTTGGCCGCAAACGTTGGCCAGTGCCAGAACTTCGCAAAACAGATAGCGTGCGGCGTACCAGTTATGATGGCCCCGACTGTTGTACAGATAGTCGACCAGTAGTTTCTTTTTTTGTTTTTTTTCCTGTTCGCTACAAACGCCTACATCCAAGTCCATCATCAGGGCTTGGATTTTCCCTCCTTCCCACATCTTCCATAGCCATCGAGGAATGTAGAATAGAGTCGACTGAAAAAATAATACAAAACAAACCCATTGATAGTATTTATGATAACGAAATTCTTTGGTATTGGTCTCCATATCGACTCCCGGAGCCACTACTTCAACGCCGACCTCTTTTTTCAGACTTCTCGGCACTGTATATGTCGTATGAATCCTGAAAAACAAAATAAAATAAAATATATTTATTTATTTTATATTAATTTAAAATTAATTTATATTTTAGGTTTTAATTTAATATCTATTTTAATAACTAATTATTAACTGTATATATATTATTATTATTATTAATAATAATTGCTATATAATCTAAAGTAGTCTAAAGTATCTAAAAATTTTGTTGTTATTTATTTTTAATTAAAATACTAACTAGGATGTACTAGATAATTTTTCTAAACATAAAAAATTGGAAAATTATTACTTTTTTTTAAAAAAAAGTTTTAGTATTATTTTCTACAAAAAAAATTCAATAGTTTTGCTTATTGAAGGGTAAACCCTAACTATACTAACATTAAACTATAAAAACAAACAAACAATAACTGTATTTAATTGAGAAATTTTAATTAGGATATCATTGAATATATATATATATATATTCATTAAAAACTTTTCGATATTTGCCGGTAAAGTATGGGAGTGGGTATGTGGAGGAAAGGGATGTGGGGTAGGGGTCAGGGGTTAACCACCACAAACGTACCAACAATATGTATTGATCACACTTTGGGGAATGGCTTCGCTGCGGACACAGTCGATAGGATCGCCGACGTATTGTTTAGTAGTTATAATCACACAAAAGGCTAACAATAGTATAACAGTTATTGAATAATGCAAACGAAATATATTGTTATCGATTTGGACACGACTTGTCTTCAGCAATGTCTTTAGACTACGGAAGACATCCAACATTATTAGTATATTATTATTATAATTATCTGTTTTAGTTGATTATGACATTAGGATTAGTTGATTATGACATTGTTGTTGGTGTTGTTGTGTGAAAACATAACTTTTTCATATACTGTATATATATATATATATATATCAATATCATATATGGTATATAATATCCCAAATATACAGGTATTAGTTGATTATAATTTTTTTGAGTTTAATGATATGCATTAATAAAAATTATTATTATTATTATTATTTAATTTTGATGGCAATGATTGTAGCTATTTGGTCATTATTATAATATATATATTTATTATTAATTGTTATTAATTAAATAATTAATTTAATTATATATTTATTAATTTTTCTGGTTGATTAATAAAACTTTTTTTTATAAAGCAAATATAAATATATAAACATTATATAAACACTTTTTTTTAAAAAAAACAAATAATAAAAACTAATTGTTATAATTATTTGACATATTTGATTGTTATTATTTTTTTGTGGTTACAATTTGATTTAATTATTTTGTTGTTGTATAAACTTTATTAATTTATTATAACAAATAATTATATAACATATTTATAACACACACACACATTCACTTATGGTCTAATCCAGTAGTAGTCGGAAAATATGACATCAAATCATTGTCTAAATGGGATAATAAATTGAAAAGTTATTAATAGTGATGAATGAATGACTGACTGACTGACTGACTGATTGAATGGATGAATAAATTATATATATATATATATATATCATAACAATTCAATATAATATACTGTAATATAATTAAAATCATTTGATTTCTATATATAAAAATTGTAAGATAAGTCCAATTTTGTGATACCAGCCCATAATCATCATCATCTATAACATAGTTTTTGATGCTATGTGTTGTTGGATAAAACAACAATCATTGCTATTGTTTTTAATAGTAAAAGCCACTTATAAACATTATATACATACACTGGTATTATATACAGTATATATATATTAGGGCCACATAAGTATCGACATATAACTGCCAAATATAACTTACACTTTTGCACCAAAAATTTTATATATGGTTTATCACACACACACACACACACCACACATAAAAGTTTACTTAATAAAAATTTTTGTTGATATAGTAATTATTATATTTATTATCATTATTATTATTATGAACATTATTATTAGTATGATTTTTTTGTGGTGGATATATATTTACCAAATTAGTTTGCAAATTAAATTTAATTAAATATTTTTCTAATTAATTAGTTAATATATTTTATATATATATATATATATAATTAGTTGTTTGGATTTTTTTTTAATTATTATTATTATTATATATTAAAATAAACCACATATTATTCATTTAAATATATAATTTGATAGTTTTATAGTTCACTTCCTGGCATCAGTTCATATCATCATCTCTTCCTCACTGAGCCATCGACACAGTCATACACACACACACACACACACACACACATACATACAGACACATAGTTATGCCATACCATTACCATCTCATCCCATCACTGTGTTTGTACTTCAAACACACATATTATACATACATACTGTACATACACTCCACCTCTCAGTTCATAGTAATAACTTTAAGTCTATTGCAATGTTGTATTACTCATAGGCAATGAAAAGTATTGTATGAATATATGTTATATACATAGAAATATTTTCAATGGAAAAGCACTGAAAG